>NC_045450.1:22792743-22809399 GCF_002776525.5 Piliocolobus tephrosceles | reverse complement strand
TCATTTTTATTCTCTTTCTTTCTTTCTTTCTTCTTTTTTATTTTCTCTGACACATTTAAAAAACAATGTACCTTATCCTGCCTTTCTCATTGTTATATTTTTGACATTTCATCTCGGGGTGTTTTTAAATTTTTAACTTTGAATGTATGATTGTTATAACTTCTCATTTTTATTCTTTTATTTCAAACTGCATCTGTTTTTGTGTTTTTATCTCAGCCTTGTTTTGTTGGAATTTTAACAAAATAAACGTTTATCTTAAGTATCTAGTCTTTTAATTATCTCTCCTCATCACGTTTTAACATTTTATTATTCACATTAAATGTTTCATAGATTTATTTAAATGTAGATGTGTGTAAAATAAAGAGTTCAAATGCTCCCTCCCTAATTTTATTCTCTAGATGAAACTACTGTGAAAAAACTGTGTGCCCATTCAGTTTTTTTCTTGCAAACTGATAAAGTATCTAAACATATTTGTTTTTATAGTGAAACACTGTCTCTACAAAAAGTTAAAAAATTAGCTGGGTGTGGTGGTGCACGCCTGGAATCCCAGCGACTTGGGAAGCTGAGGCGGGAGGATCATTTGAGCCCAGGAGGTTGAAGCTGCAGTGAACTATGATTGCGCCTGTTCACTCCAGCATGGGTGATAGAGTGAGATCCTGTCTTAAAAAAAAAAAAGAAAAGAGAGAGAGAGAGAGATCACGCTATACTCACTGCTCTGCAGTTTGCTTTTTCTTACATATTATGATTGTTTACATTTTAAAGCTTGTTTCCTTTTCTCCTCTATAACTTAGAGGAAATAAAAATTATCATTCATTATTTACTCATGTTTTAAACTTGGATCATTCCTATGGAGGGGTAATACGCAGCTATGCAAGCCATGTGAATTTTTTGTTTTCTCTTGTAGTTTCTACTTTTTTCTTCCCATACCTAATGACCCTCTTCCATTTGGGCTGTCGGAAATGAGGCATCTGTTGTCTTGAGGGAGAATGGCACAGCAGAAGGGATTTTGAGCTTCTAAAGCTAAGGCTATTTCCTTAGCTGAGTTTTCATGCTGCAGAGGAGATAAAAACTCCCCGAACATGAGCCGAGGTGAAGAGTAGAAGCAAGAGCATGAGAATGAGATGGAGGTGTGGGTCTTTGAGACGGGGAAGGGAAATTAGTAGGACTGTGTTATGGACTCAATGTTTGTGTCTTCACCCTCTTTCAGCCCCACAAATTCATAGCTGAAGTGCTAACCCCTAGTGTAGCTGTTTTTGGAGAGCAGAAGTGATGAAGTTTAATTGAGGTCATAAGTGCAGGACAGTTCTCCCGATTGCCTTTGATCAGCCCAGTACCTCCAAGGAATACCTCCCACCCAGCTTTGTCACCTGTACTTCTCAAGAATAACTGTATGCTGGGCAAAGTGGCTCACACCTGTAATCCCAGCACTTTGGGAGGCCGAGATGGGAGGATCAATTGAGGTCAGGAGTTTGAGACCAGCCTGGCTAACATGGCGAAATCCTGTCTCTACTAAAAAAAAAAAAAAAAAATACAAAAATTAGCACGGTGCAATGGTACATGCCTGTAATCTCAGTTACTTGGGAGGCTGAGGTAGGAGAACCGCTTGAACCTGGGAGGTGGAGGTTGCAGTGAGCTGAGATCATGATGCCACTGCACTCCAGCCTGGGTGACAGAGCTAGACTTCGTCTCAAAAAAAAAAAAAAAAAAAAAAAAGAACAACTGTACTGTAGAATGTGCTGTGCTGGGAATGCATCCTGGCAAGAACAGTCTGGGCTCTGTTTCAAAGCGCCTAGAAACAGGAGGATATCCTTCAATGCTTTAGCCTAGTGATCACGTGCTCCTGGGGTATAAAACCCAGGGTGGGTTGTTTTCAGTGTCCCTTAGCTGTGGTGCACTTAGATCATGCACAGACAAGACTCCATCTCCCCTAGGCAGCTTCCCTGAGCCTTGGGGGACTGGCTTGGCCCAAATCCTAGGCTTCTATTGTCCCTTACTGCCTACCTGTGAGTAATAGAGTTGCTTTGCTGAACTCTTGTGAGTGCTCTGACTCATCAGACTTGTATAAGTGATAGAAACTGCAGGCCAAGATGCAGTGGGCTGAAGTGGTAGCCAATGAACAGTGAAACTGCTTTGCAATAAGGGTTGGAACCTAATCTAATAGGATTAGCATCCTTATAAGTAAGGAAAATTATGACCATCTGATACAGTTTGACTGTGTCCCCACCTAAATCTCATCTTGAATTATAGTTCCCATAATGCCCATGTGTCATGGGAGGGACCTGGTAGGAGGTAATTGAATCATGGGAAAGTTACCTCCATGCTGTTCTCGTGATAGTGAGTGAGTTCTCAAGAGATCTGATGATTTTATAAGGGGCTTTCCCCACCTTTACTTGGCACTTCTCCTTGCTGCCGCCATGTGAAGAAGAACGTGTTTTCTTTTTCTTCCACCATGTTTGTAAGTTTCCTGAGACCTCCCCAGCCATGCTGAACTGTGAATCAAATAAACCTCTTTCCTTTATAGATTACCCAATCTCAGGTATGTCTTTACTAGCCAAGTAAGAATGGACTAATTCACCATCTTACATATTTCTTATTTTTAGGCATTGAATATTATTTTCCTCAGATATAATTGTCTGAATTCATTTTAATCTTTCCTTTAATAATGACTCTTGAATGATATGAATGTAATATTTATATTGATTTTGTCCTCTTAATCTAGCCTAAATTAATCTAATAAAACAAATAAAAGTTATTTAAAATAAAATTAAAAGGCTGGGCATGCTGGCTCAAGCCTGTAATCTCAGCGCTTTGGGAGGCTGAGGCAGGCGGGTCACTTGAGGTTAGGAGTTCGAGACCAGCCTGGCCAACATGGTGAAACCTTGTCTCTACTGAAAATATGAAAAAAAAAAAAAAAGATAGCCAGACATGGTGGTATGCACTGGTAGTCCCAGCTACTTGGGAAGCTGAGACAGGAGAATCGCTTGAATCCAGGAGGCAGAGGTTGCAGTGAGCCGAGATTGTGCCACTGCACTCCAGCCTGGGCAGCAGAGTGAGACTCCATCTCAAAAAATAATAATAATAAAACTTAAAATTAAAAAAATAAAAAATAATAAAAAAAGAAGAGACACCAGACACCTCACTCTCTCTCTAAATGCACTTATTGAGGAAAGGGCCTGTGAGGACACAGTGAGAAGCAGTCATCTCTGTAAGGCAGGAGGAGAGCTCTCATGAGAAACCCATCCCTGCCAGAGCTTGACCTTGGACTTTCCCACCTCCAGAATTGCGAGAAAATAAATTTCTGTTGTTTAAACTGTGCAGTCTGTGGTATTTTGTTATGGCAGCCTGATCAAATTAATATAGACTCCAGGACAGGTGTGTAGGCATTTCCTTGTCTCTCTAGGGTCCCTCAGGAAAAAGGCAGGCCTCACTTGTTCATTCAACAAATACTTCAAATACTTTTTTTTTGAGACAGAGTCTTGCTCTGTCACCAAGGCTAGAGTGCAGCGGCGTGATCTTGGCTCACTACAACCTCCACCTCCCGGGTTCAAATGATTCTCCTTCCTCAGCCTCTTGAGTAGCTGAGACCACACACATGTGCCACCACACCCAGCTAATTTTTGTAGTTTTAGAAGAGACGGGGTTTCACCATGTTGGCCAGGCTGGTCTCCAACTCCTGACCTCAAATGATCCACCCCCCCTTGGCCTCTCAAAGTGCTGGGATTATAGGTGTACACCACAGTGCCCAGGCCATTCAACAAATACTCAGTGAGGACCATGCATATGCCAGGCCCTCATGGCACATCCTCATGGTTATAGCCATGAACCAACAGATGCAGTTCTCAGTCTGGTGCCGTGGCTCATGCCTGTCATCCCAGTACTTTAGGAGGCTGAGGCAAGAGGATTGCTTGAATCCAGGAGTTCAAGATCAGCTTAGTGAGACCCCCTCTCTATGATAAAACTTTAAAGACTGGGTGTGGTGGCTCACACCTGTAATCCCAACACTTTGGGAGGCTGAGGTGGGCGGATCACCTGAGGTCAGGAGTTTGAGACCAACCTGACCAACATAGAGAAACCCTGTCTCTACTAAAAATACAAAAATTAGCCAGGCGTGGTTGCATGTGCCTGTAATCCCAGCTACTCGGAAGGCTGAGGCAGGAGAATTGCTTGAACCCGGGAAGCAGAGGTTGTCGTGAGCCAAAATTACACCATTGCACTCCAGCCTGGGCAACAAGAGTGAAACTCTGTCTCAAAAACAAACAAACAGCAAACCAAAACAAAAAAACTTTAAAAAAAATTGCTGAGTGTGGTGGTATGTGCCTGTAATCCCAGCACTGAGGTGGGAGGATCACTTGAGACCAGGAGTTCGAGACTAGCCTGGGCAACATAGTGAAATCCTATCTCTATTTTTAAAAATGAAGTAAAACAAACAAACAAAAAAGGCCAGTTGCAATGGCTCACACCTGCAATCCCAGCACTTTGGGAGGCTGAGGCGAGTGAATCACTTGAGGTCAAGAGTTCCAGACCAGCCTGACCAACATGGTGAAACACTGTCTAAAAATACAAAAATTCAGCCAGGCATGGTGGCACCTGCCTTTAGTCCCAGCTACTCAGGAGGCTGAGGCAGAAGAATCGCTTGAACTTGGGAGGCAGAGATTGCAGTCAGCTGAGATCATGCCACTGCATTCCAGCCTGGGCGACAGAGCAAGACCCTGTCAAAAAAAAAAAAAAAAAAAAAAAAGAAAAAAAAAAAAAAAAGAAAAGAAAATGAGAGGCAATTGTGAATGAAAACGAAAGAGAAAAGAATGGTTGTCAGTGCTGGATCAGCCCTTGTCTGATTTTTCTGGTTTCTTTTTTTACACAATGATTCATAGACTCAGATACTCAGGGACCAGCTAATCCAGTGCTTCTCAAACTTTAGCGTGCATCAAAATCTCCTTGAGCGTTTGTTAAAGCGTAAAACTACTGGGCTTCTTCCCAAGAAACTCGTGGCAGGATGCCCAAGGGGGACAAATTCTCCTTCTCCCAGACCAGATACAAAGAGTCTGGGAGGGGTCCAAGAATTTGTATCTCTTTTTTTCTTTCAGGAGGAGTCTCGCTCTGTTGCTCAGGCTGGAGTACAATGGTGTGATCTCCGCTCACTGCAACTTCCGCCTCCCGAGTTCAAGCGATTCTCCTGCCTCAGCCTCCCAGGTAGCTGGGATTACAGGCATGTGCCACCACACCCAGCAAATTTTTGTAGTTTTAGTAGAGACAGAGTTTCACCATGTTGGCCAGGTTGGTCTCGAACTCCTGACCTCAGGTGATCCACCCACCTTAGCCTCTCAAAGTGCTGGGATTAGAGGCGTGAGCCGCCATGCTGGACCAATAATTTGTATCTCTATTACACATCAGGTGATGCTGATGCTGCCTTAGTCCACAGTGGACATAGCACTGATCCAGTGCCACATTCCTAAAATAGACACCAAGAGAGGTAAATGACTCACGCAAGGTCATCCTGCAAGCCAGTGAAGGAGAGGGCCTCAGGGATTTGTTTTGGCTTCTATACGACCCCACACCCATCCCTGGACAAATCCCGTTAATCCTACTGGAGTTGGAAGACTGCAAGGCTCTGATTGGCCAGGCCTGAGTCAAGGGCCACCTCTGTAGATGAGGGTAGAGTCAACCCCACCAGAATCACTTTTTTTTTTTTTTGAGACAGATCTCGCTCTGTTGCCTAGGCTGGGGTGCAGTGGCAAAATCTTGGCTCACTGCAACCTCTGCCTCCCAAGTTCAAGCAATTCTCCTGTCCCAGTCTCCTGAGTAGCTGGGACTACAGGCACACGCCACCACGTTTGGCTAATTTATGTATTTTTAGTAGAGATGGGGTTTCACCATGTTGGCCAGGCTGGTCTGGAACTCCTGACCTCAGGTGATCTGCCAGCTTTGGCCTCCCCAAGTACTGGGATTGCAGGCGTGAGCCACCGCACCTGGCCAGAACCACATATTCTTAACGTAAGAGAATTAATGTACTACTAACCCTGAGAACTCTTCTGATACCAAATGTCTGGGGTCTTTGTCTCCTGTCAACCAATTCTTTTGCACCCACTGGGTGTCCTACAATGTAATTCAATTCTGACACTATGTACCAGGAGTTAACCTCTGTTAATACAAAAATAAAAATTTGTAAACTATTTTAAAAAGGTTTATTCTGAGCCAATATGAGTGGCGCAGGGAAACCCCAAACCCAAGAAGCCTGGAGTAAGGGATCCTGAGGTGGTCAAATTACAGTTTGGCTTCATAATTTTAAGGAGGCAGGAGTTACAGGCAAAGACATAAATCAATACACAGAGGTTTTACATTGGTTCGGCTTAAAAAGTTAGGAAATCTTAACGCAAGGGCTTACATCTTCTAGGCAGATGCAGAGATTCTTTAATTTGCAATTGGTTAAAGATGTAAGGCTCTGGCAAAAACTTTGAGTCAGCAGAAACAAGGATTTTCAGTTAAGGATACTACGTAGCAAGATTGATGGCCTGCAGGCATGATTAAACCCTTGCCCTGCGTGGCCTTTGGTCCTGATTATACTTTGGTATCTTTTTACCACAAAGAGTCTGTTCCGTCAGTCTGAATGGTCTATAGTTTAACATTAATGCTTGTCAGGTGTTGTATCTAAATCCTGAATGGGAGCGGGCATAACGAGGTGTTTCCAACTCTTTTGTGTCACGGCCAGAACTGAATTTGTTTGCTTTTTGAGA
This sequence comes from Piliocolobus tephrosceles, assembly GCF_002776525.5. Lineage (NCBI taxonomy): Eukaryota > Metazoa > Chordata > Mammalia > Primates > Cercopithecidae > Piliocolobus > Piliocolobus tephrosceles. The sequence goes on along the minus strand of NC_045450.1, from coordinate 22,802,668 downwards.
TGGAGTTTCACAACTGTTGCCCAGGCTGGAGTGCAGTGGCACAATCTCGGCTCACTGCAACCTCCACCCCCCGGGTTCAAGCTATTCTCCTGCCTCAGCCTCCTGAGTAGCTGGGATTACAGGTGCCCACCACCACGCCCAATTTTTTTTTTTTTTTTTTTGTATTTTCAGTAGAGATGGGGTTTCACAATGTTGTCCAGGCTGGTCTCCAACTCTTGACCTCAGGTGATCCATCCACCTTGGCCTCCCAAAGTGCTGGGATTACAGGTGTGAACCACTGCACCCAGACAGAAACTGAGTTTTTAAGGTTTCTTTGGGGTCCCTTTGGCCAAGAGGAGGTCTGTTCAATCAGTGGGAGGGTTAGGATTTTATTTTTAGTTTATGCATCAGACCCCACAGGTTAAGAGCTCAGTCTCACAAGACCGCCCTCATTTCAGATGCCAATCCTGGGGCTCCAGTACTTTTTTTTTTCTTTGAGACAGGATCTCACTCTGTTGCCCAGGTTGGAGTGCAGTGGTATGATCAAGGCTCACTGCAGCCTTGAACTCTCAGGCTGAAGCAATCCTTCCCCCTCAGCCTCCCAAGTATCTGGGACCACAGACGTGTACTACCATACCTGGCTAACTTTTAAGTTTTTTATAGAGGTGGTTTCTTGCTATGTTGCCAAGGCTGATCTCGAACTCCTGGCCTCAAGTGATCCTTCCACTTGGGCCTCCCAAAGTGCTGGGATTACGGGCATGAGCCACCGCGCCTGGCTCCTCAGTACTTCTAACCAACCAGCTTTAAGATTCCCAAGATCCCCTCCGTGGGTTCAATAATTTGCTAAAATGGCTCACAGAAATCAGGAAAACAGTTTGCTTACTAGATTATCAATTTACTATTTTTAAAAACCCTCAGGAACAGCCAGATGGAAGAGGTCCACAGAGCAAGGCCTAGGAGAGGGACACGGAGCTTCCGTGCTCTCTCCGGGCACATCACCCTCCCAGCATGTCAGTGTGTTCACCAACCTGGAGTTCTACAGACCCCACTGTTTAGGGGTTTTTTGGGTGGAGGCTTAGTCAGGCAGGCATAATTGATTAAATCACTGGCCATTGGTGACTGGCTCCCTCTCCAGCCTCTCTTTCCTCCCTGAAGGTTGTGGGAGCGGGGCTGAAAGTTCCAAACTTTTTTTTGAGACGGAGTTTCACTCTTGTTGCCCAGGCTGGAGTGCAATGTCATGGTCTTGACTCACTGCAACCTCTGCCTCCTGGGTTCAAGCAATTGTCCTGCCTCAGCCTTCTGAATAGCTGGGATTACAGGCGCACGCCACCATGCCCTTCTAATTTTTGTATTTTTAGTAGAGACAGGGTTTCACCATGTTGGCCAGGCTGATCCCAAATGCCTGATCTCAGGTGATCCACCTGCCTTGGCCTACCAAAGTGCTGGAATTACAGGCATGAGCCATTGTGCCTGGCCTGAAAGTTCCAAACTTCTAATCACATGGATGTGATTCCTCTGGCAACCAGCCCCAAGCCTGAAGCTATCTAGGGGAAACCCCTTGAGTCGCCCCATTAGCATATACTCAGATGTGGCCGAAAGGACCTTATTATGAATAACAACAGATGCCCCTAACATGCTGTCACTCAGGAAATTACAGGAAGCTCTTGTACCAGGAACTGGGGAGAAAGACCAAGTATATATTTCTTATTACATCACAATATTACGGTTTCCCAAATGAAAACAAGCAAAAGTGAGGTTAATTGTTGATGTAGGGCTGGAAACAACAAATTCTATAGACCAGGGGTCCCCAGCCCCTGGGGCTGCAGATCATGGCCTGTTAGGAACTGGGCTGCATGGCAGGAAGTGAGCGAGGCAAACCAGCATTACTGTCTAAGCTCCACCTCCTGTCAGATCAGCGGAGGCATTAGATTCTCATAGGAGTGAGAACCTTATTGTGAACTGCACATGTGAGGGATCTAGGTTGTGAGCTCCTTATGAGAATCTAATTCCTGATGATCTGTCACTGTCTCCTATCACCCCCAAATGGGACCATCTAGTTGCAGGAAAACAAGCTCAGGCTCCCACTGATTCTACATTATGGTGAGTTGTATAATTATTTCATTATATATTACAATGTGATAATAATAGAAATAAAGTGCACATTCAACGTAATGCGCTTGAATTATCCCCAAACCATCCATCTCCCTCCCCGCTGTCCATGGAAAAATGGTCTTCCACGAAACTGGTCCTGGTTGCCAAAGAGGCTGGGGATGGCTGCTATAGACTGTAAACTACAGGGAAAAACCTATGGGGAGTCTCAGATAAATCTACTGCCCAGGTAAGAGCAGAGGCTGAGAGGGAGTTTGTCTAGGTTCAAAATGCCTCTTGTTACACGACCCTGGGAAAGTCATATAACGACAGTTACAAAAAGAGGAGAGGCTGGGCATGGTGGCTCACCCCTGTAATCCTAGCACCTTGGGAGGCTGAAGCGGGTGGATCACTTGAGACCAGGAGTTCCAGGCCAGCCTGTGCAACATGGTGAAATCCCTTCTCTACTAAAAATACAAAAAAGTAGCCAGACATGGTGGCACGCGCCTGTAATCCCAGATACTCCAGAGGCTGAGGCACAAGAATCTCCTGAACCTGGGAGGTGGAGGTTGCAGTGAGCCAAGATCGCACTACTGCACTCCAGCCTGGGTGACAGAGTGGGACTCTGTCTCAAAAAAAAAAAAAAAGGGAGAATAACAGTAACTGCTTCATAGGGCCATTGTGAGGACTGAACAAAATGATACACATAAAGCATTTAGCGGGGTGCCTGGTTTATTGCAAGTGTTGAAAAACATGCCCTCCACATTCAGGGGGTGTGGGGAGAGACAATCTAGTCCCTGACCCCAGCCCTGACCAGCTTAATACCTACCCTCAAGTCCACCCTTCGGAATGGAGTGTAAACTTCATGTTGAAAGCCTTCTGGCACTGAATAGAAAAGACGTAGTTTGGAAAACTCGTTTAGTTAGGCTCATGGCTCTTGGGCTCAGCTGGAGATTGTTTTTTTCTTTTTTTCAGTGCTGCCAATGCTGGGGATGAGGGTTGGCAGAAAGAGGGTTTTCAGAGGATGGGCTTTTTTTATTCCCATGAGATACACGTAACTCTCAGCTGCGCCTCCCCCGTGAAGGTGTTATTGAGCAAACGGGCTTGCAGCCTGATGTGCGTAGAAGCCAATAACTGTGGCATCAGAATTTGAGAAAAGAAAGGCTTTATTGTGAAACCGGCCAGCAAGGAGACAGGAGTCAGGCTCACATCTGTCCCCCTAGGGCTAGGCGCAGTGGCTCACATCTGTAATTCCAGAACTTTGGGAGGCCAAGACGGGAGGATCTCTGGAGGCTAGAAGTTCAAGATCAGCCAGGGCAACAAATATAAAATAAACAAAATGGCTGGGTGTGGTGTTGTGCACCTATAGTCCCAGTTGCTTAGGAGGCTGAGAAGGGAGGATCGCTTGAGCGTGGGATGTCAAGGCTGCAGTGAGCCATGATTATGCCACTGCACTCCAGCCTGGGTGACACAGCAAGACCCTGTCTCGAAAAAAAAAATCTGTCTCCCTGATTTGGGGTCTGGGACAAGTTGTAAAGAATCAGAGGACAAGGGAAAAGATTTAGGAATGTTAGCTTGGCAGGGTCTGATTGGAGGGCTTCAAATTTGACCATTTGCAGTAAGATATGTCAAGGCTGGGCTGGGCACGGTGGCTCACGCCTATAATCCCAGCATTTTGGGAAGCTGAGGTGGGTGGATCACCTGAGGTTAGGAATTCGAGACCAGCCCGACCAACATGGTGAAACCCTGTCCCTACGAAAAATACACAAATTAGCTGGGCAAGGGGTGCACACCCGTAATCCCAGCTACTCAGGAGTCTGAGACAGGAGAATTGCTTGAACCCAGGAGGCTGAGGTTACAGTGAGCTGAGATTGTGCCATTGCACTCCAGCCTGGGTGACACAGCGAGACTCTGTCTCAAAAAAAAAAAAAAAAAAAAGATATGTTGAGGCTGATTGTGGCCCAGATCTTTGCAGCCAGTGGATCCCTTGCTTTTGAAGAGTTCTGGCGTTCAGGTTCCAGCCATGTCCCGGTCTTCTTGGTTCCAAGGGGAGGGATTGTTGGTTCTTGGTGTTGTCAAAGCTTTTTCTATTGCATATGCCCAGGCTGCTGACTTGCAGCTTTTGGCTCTGTTACACCTAAAAGACAACTTCACATTTGCTTATACGCAGAGTAGGCCCAGTTTGGGCTGGTCCCATGGTTACAAAAGGATGTGACTAAGTCACCGAAATCAGGAAGCATAGATTAGCCTATTGGGACCACACTTTGGTACCCATCTGACAAGGAAAGTGATGGGTCCCAGGCAGCACCCACCTGCCCCGTCTTGCTACTGCACTTCGTGGCTGCCATCATAGCATGCATGACTATGGTTTCAGAGCAGCAAAGGCTGGGGTGGGGCCCAGAGAGTCACAAGAACCTTCTGTAGAGATGTTCCCGTTTGAGTCGGAAGGGTGGGTGAGACTAAAAATACCACCTACATGACATATTTACTCTGCTCTTGTTAATACCCCAGAGAGATTGCCAAGAGTCACTACCACCAAGCCTGTGATTAAGCCGTAATAACCACTTTCATGTTTATAAATTTTGTCCTTGATATCAGAGGGGAGTATTTTTAGGCTAGAACTTGGAGCTCACAAATCCCATTGCAGGAGTGCGGATTTAGGCAAGTATCTCTCAAGGAGAACTTCCCAGGGCACAGCAACAAGGCCAGGAGAGATCTGTCCACAGGAATAAATTGGGAGACTCCAGGCACCACGTCTCCATCCTTGCGGAAAGCTTTGTCGGGAAAACTCTCCGCAAACTACACTTTTCCTCTACTCTCACACTACAACAATCATCAATACAGAAGAAGACTTCTGTGAACAAATGTGTGCGTTATTTTTCCCCACACACCAAGTAGCGGACCCCGGCTGGGTGTCCTCTCATTCAGTTCCTTCACCATCTACCTGGAGACAGTGTCAGATACCAGGGGTTGAGGACTCAGTCCCCAGTACTGCCCCTCTACCACACTAGTTGCAAGTCTGGTATCTGGAACTTCAAGTTGGGGTTCCCATGATTCACTGAACTCAGAGAAACACTTACTTACATTTGCCATTTATGATAAAAGATATTTCAAAGGATATAGATGAAGAGATACATAGGATGAGCTATGGGGGGAAGGGGCGTGAAGCTTCCATGCCCTCCCCAAGTGCAGCATCTTCCAGGAACCTCCACGTGGTCAGCTATCTAGAAGCTTTCTGAACCCAGACCTCTTGCGTTTTTATGGAAGCTTCATGACATCAGCAGCATTCCTTCCCCCAGAGTGTAGGGTGGGACCCTCCAATGGGAGGGTCTTAAGATCCACAATCAGAAAGGCGGGTAACATTAGAGTCCTGCCTTGGAGCGGGTGAAAGGAGGGCAGGGAGAAGGCCAAAGGCCTGCCGCTGAGGCCTAACACACCCAACATGACCACAAATCACTGTAGCAAAGGCTGTGGGAGTTAGGAGCTAGGAACCATGGATGAAAACCAATACGTATCATAACACCACGGAAGTTAATCACACCAGGGCACACATCCCTTTAACTCAGGGCACCTTGTCAAATGTGGAAGCTTTGTGAATATCTGTCCCTTTTTATTTTTATTTTTTGTTTGAGACAGGGTCTCACTCTGTCACCCAGGCTGGAGTGCAGTGGCATGATCACAGCTTACTGCACCCTCGACCTCCCAGGCTCAAGTGATCCTCCCACCTCAACCTTCCAAGTAGCTGGGACTACAGGCACTCACCACCATGCCCAGCTAATTTTAAAATTTTTAGTTGAGACAGGGTCTCACCATGTTGCCCAGGCTGGTCTTGAATTTCTGGGCTCAAGTGATCCTCTGGCCTCAGTCCCCCAAAGTGCTGGGATCACAGGTATAAGCCACCACATCCAGCCATGTCTCTGCTTTTCTATCCTCCCACCCTCATAGCACTACTTATTCATCCATCCATCCATCCATCCATCCATCCATCTGTTCATTAATGAACTCATTCAACATATATTTATTCAGACATGGTCCCTGCTTTCATGGCATTTACATTCTAGTGGTGGTGGTGGTTGCCAACTGGGGGACAAGACAATAAACAAACTAAAAACACGGTGCCATTTTGGATTGAGTACTCTGATGGAAATAAACAGGAATAAATGCTGTATAGGATCTGAGCAGGCAGGGCTACTTGAGATGAATAAGATCAAGGAGGTAACAAGCCACTGGGAAGAAGCCAGCCATCTGAAGAGCCAAGTCTCTCGTCTGCTTTACTGACCCAAACTCCCCAGTTTCCCCTGCCTCCTGAGTCTTCTCTCTGTGCTCATTTCCAAGGGAAGCAGCTACAACCCCTCCATGAACCTGTCTTAAGGGAAACTTGACTCTCCTTGATGATATTGCTTCCCCTTGCAGCTCTTGCAAATCTGGGTTTTTCATTCCCTGCATCCCACCTTACTCCCAGCCAGAAGAGGGGGTTTTGGAGCCCCTATTCCTGGTGCTCTTTCCACAGGCACATAAACGTCCCCATTCATTTACTATATGGAGGTACGTATAGAAGAAAAACATGGTATAGACAGAGTTCGGTACTATTTGCAATTTCAGGCATCTACAGGGGTCCTGGAACATGTATCCTGCTGACAACAGGGGCTGCTGTACACCACACAGTATGCAGGAAGACTTCCTAAACATCTGTCTTAATCCGTTTGTGTTGCTATAAAGGAATATCCGAGGTTGAGTGATTTACAAAGAAAAGAGGTTTATTTGGCTCGTGGTTCTGCAGACTGTATAAGAAGCATGATGCCAACATTAGCCTCTGGGGAGGGATTCAGGCTACTTCCACTCATGGTGGAAGGGGAAGAGGAATGGTGCTTGAAGATGTTACATGACAAGAGAGAAAGCAATAGAGAGAGAGGGAGAGTGGGGAGAGGTCAGGCTTTTTTTTTTTTTTTTTTTTCTTTCTTTCTTTTCTCCCTCTTACCACATCCCAGCCAGGCTCTTTTAAACAATCAGCTTTCCCAGGAACTAACAGAATTAGAACTCACTCATTACCAATAGGATGGCACCAAGCTATTTATGAGGGATCTGCCCACTATGATCCAAACAGCTCCCAGTGGGCTCCACTTCCAACATTGGGGGGTCACATTTCAACATGAAATTTGGAGGGGACAACATTCAAATCACAGCAATGACCTTTTCTCCTCTCTCTTCCCAAGATTCTGCACCTTATGGAAGTTCCTTATCTCTTTTCCTCTACCCCACTCAAAACTTCTGGTCCACTTAATTCTCTTGTCTCACTCATCCTTCCCATCCGTTGCCTCCTCTTCCCAGCTTCTTTTTCTTCTCTCTCTCAAGTAGGATCTATGTTTTCATTTTATTTATTTATTCTTGAGACTGAGTCTTGCTCTGTCACCCAGGCCAGAATGCAGTGGCTCCATCTCAGCTCACTGCAACCTCCACCTCCTGAGTTCAAGTAATTCCCTTGCTTCAGCCTCCCGAGTAGCTGAGATTACAGGTGCATCCCACCACACCCGGCAAATTTTTGTATTTTTAGTAGAGATGGGGTTTCATCATGTTGGCCAGGCTGGTCTCGCACTCCTGACTTCAAGTGATCCACCTGCCTTGGCCTCTCAAAGTGTTGGGATTACAGGTGTGAGCCACCATGCCCAGCCCGGGAGCTATGTTTTTAAAGATACCCTTGTGCAGGACTCTTTGTGGGGTCTGCATCTTTATTCATGACCTCATCAGCAGATGAAACAGTCAAAGAATCCTCCCCTCCTTGGAAAATGCAAGAAGGGAGGAGACTATAAACATTTATTATATGATTTGTCCTTCTTATACTTCTAGGTGTCAAAACCATATCCTACCCTTCCAGATTTTTTGTTCCTATCACTCTCACAACACTTATGTTCCACCATGTAGGGACCTCCAGTGCTCCCATTCTCCACCAGTCCACCTGCCCCTGTCTGATGCATCTTCTCCCTCCCTGTAATCACTTGATGGGCTCATCTTGCCCACTGCTCAGAAAAGTGAATGCAGCTGGGCGCAGTGGCTCACACCTGTAATCCCAGCACTTTGGGAGGCTGAAGTGGGTGGATCACCTGAGGTCAGGAGTTTGAGACCAGCCTGGCCAACATGGTGAAACCCTGTCTCTACTAAAAATACAAAAAGTAGCCAGGCACGGTGGCATGTGCCTGTAGTCCCAGCTACTGAGGAAGCTGAGGCAGGAGAATCACTTGAACCTGAGAGCCAGAGGTTGCTGTGAGCCAAGATCATATCATTGCACTCCAGCCAGCCTGGGCGACAAGAGCAAAACTCCATCTCAAGAAAAAAAAAGAAAGAAAGAAAAGCGAATGCATCGAGAACAGCAGGTTTTTGCAGCAAAGAAGGAATTTAATAATTACAGGGCCAGCCAAGTGGAAAAACAGGAGATAATTCTCAAATCCATCTTCCTGAGAATTTGGAGATTAGGGTATTTTAAGGATAGTTTGGCCAGCAGGGGCCTAGGGAACAAGGAATGCTGACTGTCTGGGTTGGGGATATAATCATAGGGATATCAAAACTATCTTTATGCACTGGGTCAATTCCTGGGTGGGGGTTACTGGTCTGGGTGGCATCAGTCTTTTCACCAGAATGCAAAGTCTGAAAAATATCCGAAACACCAGTCTTAGGTTTTACGATAGCCCCATTATCTATAGGGGCAATTAGGGAAGTTACAAATCGCATGATCACCCATATGTAACTATGCTTAGGTCGTAGCAGAATTTAAGCCCCTCCTATAATCTTAATCTTGTAGCCTTTCATTAGTTTTCACAAAGGTGGTTTCAGTCGCTGAACAAGAAGAGGCTATTATCATCCTTGTTTAAGGTTAAACTATTAACTAAATTCCTTCCATAGTTAGGTTGGCCTATGCCCAGGAAGAGCAAAACTGTTAGCTTGTGCTGTTGGAAGAAAAATAAAGTCAGCCATGTCAAATTTCTTTCCTAATTTTTTTTGAGACAGGGTCTCACTCTGTCACCCAGGCTGGAGTGCAGTGGCGTGATCATGGCTCACTGCAGCCTCAACCTCCTGGGCTCAAGTGAACCTCTCACCTTAACCTCCTAACCAGCTGGGACTACAGGCACACACCACCACAGCCAACTTTTTTTTTTTTTTTTTTTTTTTTGAGACAGAGTCTTGCTCTGCTGCCCAGGCTAGAGTGCCGTGGTGAAATCTTGGCTCGCTGCAACCTCTGCCTCCTGGACTCAAGTGATCCTCCAACCTCAGCCTCTCAAGCAGTGAGACAGGATTGTTCCCTTGATCCCCTTTGTGGGCGGGAACTGCAGTGGCTTGTTTCACTCAGCCTGCAGTCTGTGGATGGCTAAGTGTTAACAGTCCATTAAGTGTCAGGGTGACAACCTTCTGCACCTGCCTTTTTGACACCTGAGTTCTTGTTTGGTGTCCAGGAAGAATCAAGTCACTTGGACTGATTGAAGGGTAGTATATGCAGAGGTTTTTATTGGGCAATGAGTGTGGCTCTCAGCAGAATGGGGAGTTGGAAAGGAGATGGTGTGGGAAGGTGATCTTTCCCTGAAGCTGTACCCTCTGAAGTTAGCTGTGTCTATCTGTAGTCTCTGGTGCTCAGCTGCTTGTATCCCCGATGCTCAGCTTTGCATCGCTGAATGCTTGCATTAGCTGTTTGTGCTGCTCTGCCAGCTGGTCTTTTTATGGGCACAGGATAGGGGCATGGCAGGCCAAAAAGGCAACCTTTGAGCAGTAAACACAAGGTCAGCTGTTTTCACTTAGGGGCATGGTTCCAGGATTAAGCGTGGAGTTTAGCCAGGAGCCCCGTTGTTCTGTATCAGTAGCTGGGACTACAGGT
>NC_045450.1:22733840-22782743 GCF_002776525.5 Piliocolobus tephrosceles | reverse complement strand
AGCCTGGCCAACATGGCGAAACCCCGTCTCTACTAAAAATACAAAAAATAGCTGAGCATGGTGGCAGGCGCCTGTAATCCCAGCTACTCAGGAGGCTGAGGCAGGAGAATAGCTTGAACCCATGAGGTGGAGTTTGCAGTGAACCAAGATCGTGCCACTGCACTCCAGTCTGGAAGATAGAGCAACACTCTGTCTCAAAAAGAAAAAAAAAGAAAAAAAAAAAAATTGAAACAAGAGTCAGTAGGGTTTGGCAGTGGGGGGAGAAGAAAAGTTGAGCATTGCTCTAAGATTTAAGATCAGGGTTGAGAATTTAAGACTCTGAATCACCTTGAACTTGGAGCACCATATAATATCAAGAACAAGTACAGTTTCTCTTCTAAATGATCTCTTGTCCTATCTGGTTTACTCCTGCAGGAGGAGGGGGCTGCAGGTTCTCCCAGCTGAATTATGCTGTCCCATGTGGAGCTTTTTTGGGGTCTTCTATGGGGTCCCAGACAGAACAAAGGGAGGTTTTGCTTAATTGTCTCCTGGAGAAGCAGGCAGGGTGGCTCAGTAAAGGACTTTGACTAACTCTCACCAGTGTCCCTCTCCTCGCTGATCCAGTTGTCTTTCCCATCACCCAAAATCCCCTGAGAGCCATTGCCATTGCCTCTGACTCCCCTCGCCTTCCTGTGTGTTTGTTTAGATTCTAAAAAGGGATTTACTGTAGCAGCCTCTGGACATGCATTCAAAAACACCCAAACCCCAAGGAGAAATTGTCCAAACTCGCATTGCACCCAGCTTTACTGGGGGCCACTTTAGAAGCAGCCGAAGGTTAATGCAGTTGTTCTTTGCCAATGATGAGCTGCTCAGTCCTCAAATCACTTTCTGAATATTCAGTGAGATGGGCTCAGAGAAACATATGGGTAATGATTATACCAGGATGACTCCAGAAGAGCAGCTTCATCATCTCAGGGAAGTTAACCCACACTTCGACACTCTTCTATGTTGCTCACGCTGGACCTTTGGTTTTCCTTTCAGTCCCCTTCTCTGCCTGCCAGAATTTCACAACTCTTTCTCAGTATAAATTTTAGAAATCACCTGTTTTTGTAAAGCTTTTCCTTGTTTTCAGAATTCCTTCTCATCTGCATCTCAGCATCATGAACACATCCTTTATTCGTATTCAGTAAATATGTAGTCTTCAGTTACTGTGTTCCGGTCTTTCGTCAGGCAATGGAGATACAGTGGTGAGACTATATATAAGGCTTTGTCAAAGAGCAGAATTTCAGCAAATCGAGTTTTAAATCAAATTGGCTTTTGTTAGTGACTCATGAATTGGGCAGCATCCCATCAATGAAATAGAAAGACGTTTTGCCAGGCATGACGGGGGGTTAGCTTTTGTAAGGTAGCTTGAGCAGGAACAAGAAATCAGTATAGTGCAAAAAGTGGATAGATTAACATCAGGTTACTTAAAGTTACTTCCCTTGTAGGGTTAAAGCAGTGGGGACTTCCTTAGAGTGTAGCCTCAGGTTTACCGGGCCCCTTTGGATTGGTTGCAGTGAACGTCCTGTTTTTGCAGAAAATTGGCCCCTTTGTAAGTTCATTTTGATTATGTGGTGCCTAGCATGACTGATTCCATTCTGGTTTGGTCTGGTCTGTTTGGACTCAGACTAAAACAATGGCCTGCCATGAATTTTATTTAACAGCTTTAACTTTCATGGGGCTTATTTTTTGTTTCGTAGCACAGACCGAAAGAACTTAGATGGAGTTACTCTGTCTGAGATCAATACTCATCACATTATTTGTCTCCATCAAGTAGTCTCCCTTATCTGAGATTTCACTTTCTGTGATCTCAGTTACCTATGGTCAGTCAACTGTGGTCTGAAAATATTAAATGGAAAATTCTAGAAGCAAACAATTTATAAGTTTAAAATTGCATGCTGTTCTGGGTAGCGTGATGAAATCTCTCGTTGTCCTGTTCTATCTTACTTGGAACATGAGCCACCCCTTTGTCCAGCGTATCCACACTCTATATGCTATCCACCCACTAGTCATCTACATGGTCTGCTCCAGACATTCAACCATAGACATCATCATGGCTCAATGATTCAGGATCTCCTGAAGCAGGTGACCCTTCTTCCGACATATCTTCAGAAATCCAATAGGAGCCTAAAGCTGCGTCACAATACTTAACGTCATTCACATCACTTATTCTCATCAAGAAGGCATTGTATTATCTCACATTATTACAAGAAGGGTAAGTACAGTACAATAAGATATTTTGAGCCTGGGAATGGTGGCTTATGCCTGTAATCCCAGAACTTGGGAGGCTGAGGTGGGAGGATCACTCGAGCTCAGGAGTTCGAAACCAGCCTGGGCAACATGGTGTCTCTACTTGTCTTTACTAAACATAATAAAATAATTTAGCTAGGCATAGTGACACAAGCCTGTAGTCTCAGCTACTTGGGAGGCTGAGGTGGGAGGATCTCTTGAGCCAGGGAGTTCGAGGCTACAGTGAGCTATGGCTGTGATTGAATCACTATGCTCCAGCTGGGGCAACAGAGTGAGATCCTGTCTCAAAAAATAAACAAAACAACCAAAAGATATTTAGAGAGAGATTACATATTTATACAACTTTTATTATAATATATTATTATAGTTGTTCTATTTTGTTATTATCATTATTGAGACAGGGTCTCTCTCTGTTGCCCAGGCTGGAGTGTAGGGGCACAATCTCAGTTCACCACAACCTCCACCTCCTGGGTTCAAGTGATTCTCCTGCCTCAGCCTCCCGGGTAGCTGGGGTTATAGGCGCCTGCCACCATACCTGGCTAATTTTTGTATTTTTAGTAGAGATGGGATTTCACCATGTTGGCCAGGCTGGTCTCGAACTCCCGACCTCAGGTGATCCACCCGCTTCAGCCTCCCAAAGTGCTGGGATTACAGGCGTAAGCCACTGTGCACGGCCCATGTTTATTTTAAAGAATTAAAAAATGATTTAAAAAGAACAGAAAGGTAGTAATTTCTGTCTTCTCCTATCCTGGAGGTAACCAGAACTAGTAATGAGGAGTAACACCTTTCTTTTATGCAGGGTTGATTGGTTTACTTATTTGATCTGGCGTGGATTACAAAAATGGCATTATATACTTATTACTCTGCAACTTGCCCTTTTACCTCTAAACGAATTAGATTAACTCTTTTGTTTATTCAACCATTCTCTCATTGGTGGACATTAAGGTTGCTTTCTGTTTTTAACAATGATACAGTTGCTATAGTGTGACTCTTTGAGAATATTCCTGGGCATATTGAGACTTTCACTAAAACAGATTAAGAAAGGTAGAGACTCTGGGTCAATGCATGTTTGCAGTTCTAGTTTTAATAGGTGTTTTCAGATTACTTTTCTAACAGACTGTAGCAATTCCTATTTCTCAACACTGTCAGCCAGAACTGGACATTATTCTTCTTTTGTTTCTAAAATTTGGCAAATAAAATGGGTGAAAAAAAGGCTGATTTAATTTGCCTTTCCTTGACTACTACAGATGTTGAGTATCTTATTCCGTCTAGTGACAATTTGCAGATACCCTTATGTGAATTGCCTGCTATTCAGCTGTCTTTTTCTTTTCAACTGGCAAAAGCTCTTTGAATATTAGTAATTGTTAATATTTATGCATGCATTTTGCAGAAGTTCTCTCCTCTCACCAGATTATCATGTCTTTTTAAAAAAAACCCTTTTTATTTAGAAATAATTAGAGGCTAATAGAATAGGAGATTCTGAAACTGGTACAGAGAAACCCAGGTGCCCTTAACCTAGCTTCCCTTAAGGGTAACGTATTAGTATATTCTTGCTTTGCTGTAAAGAAATATCTGAGCCTGGGTAATTTATAAAGAAAAAAGGGCTGGGTGTGGTGGCTCACACCTGTAATCCTAGCATTTTGGGAGGCTGAGGTGGGCGAATCACGAGGTCAGGAGTTTGAGACAAGCCTGACCAACATGGTGAAACCCTGTCTCTACTAAAAATACCAAAATTAGCCGGGCATGGTGGTGCGTGCCTGTAATCCGAGCTACTCAGGAGGCTGAGGCAGGAGATTTGTTTGAACCTGGGAGGGGGAGGTTGCAGTGAGCTGAGATCATGCCACTGCACCCCAGCCTGAGTGACAGATTGAGGCTCTGTCTCAAAAAAAAAAAAAAAGAAAAAGAGAAAGAAAAGAGGTTTAATTAGCTCCTAGCTCTGCAGGCTATACAGGAAGCATGGTGCTGGTATTTACTCAGCTTCTGGGGTGGCCTCAGGAAACTTACAATCATGGTGAAATGCAAAGGGCATGCAGGCACATCACATGGCCAGGGCAGAAGCAAGAGAAGGAGGCAGGAGGTGCCACACACTTTTAAATGACCAGTCTCATGAGAACTCCCTCACTATCACAAGGACAGAACCAAGGCAGATGGTGTTAAACCATTCACGAGACACCTGCCCCATGAGCCAATCACCCCCACAGGCCCCACCTCCAACACTGGGGATTACATTTCAGTATGAGATTTGGGTAAGAACACATATCCAAACTATACCAAGTAACACCTTACATAGCTCTAGGTCAATATTAGAACCTCGTTTGTCTTTTTATTTTTATTTATTTTTTTGAGATGGAGTCTTGCTGTGTTCTCCAGGATGGAGAGCAATGGCGATTCTCATGTGCAATCATAGTGCACTACAGCCTCAAACTTTTGAACTCCTGGGTTCAAGCAGATTTTCCTGCCTCAGCCTCCCATGTAGCTGGGACTATAGGCATGTACCACTGCACTTCACATTCATTTTTCTTTTGATGTAGTTTATGGTATTGTTTTGATTACAATATGTTATTCCAATTTTTTTTTTTTTTTTTTTTTGAGATGGAATCTCCCTCTGTCACCCAGGCTGGAGTGCAGTGGCGCAATCTTGGCGCACTACAACCTCTGTCTCCTGGGCTAAGGTGATTCTCCTGCCTCAGCCTCCCAAGTAGCTGGGATTACAAGTGTGCTCCACCCTGCCTGGCTAATTTTTGTATTTTTGGTAGAGATGGGGTTTCACCATGTTGGCCAAACTGATCTTGAACTCCTGACCTCAAGTGATCCACCCATCTCGGCCTCCCAAAGTGCTGGGATTACAGGTGTGAGCCACCTTGCCCAGCCTGCTATTGTAAATTTTAATATCTGGTAAGGCAAGTCTCACCACTCCATAGTTTTTCCTTTTTTTTCCTTTTATTTTCCTTTTTTTTTTTTTGTCTTTTTTTTTTTTTGAAACAGAGTCTCGCTCTGTCATCTAGGCTGGAGTGCAGTGTCATGACCATGCCTCACGGCAGCCTTGACTGCCATGATTCCAGCGATCCTCCCACCTCAGCTTCCCGAGTAGCTGGGACCACAGGCGTCCACCACCACACCCGGCTAATTTTTGTATGCCTTATTTTCTTGACTGTTTTCAGCTACTTACTTTTGTTTTCATTTGAAATGTAAAAGCCATGGACATATCAGCCTGAGCAGAGTGAAAGAAAATTCACCCTTCTTCTGCCTTTTTGTTCTGTTTGGGCCTTCAACAGATTGGATGATGCCCATCCACATGGAAGAGGGTGGATCTTTTTTAGTCTACTGATTCAAATGTTAATTTCCTCCGGAAATACCCTCACAGACACACCCAAAGGGGATTACACAAGGCTGTAAATACCAGAAAACAGAAAGCAGGACTCATCTTGGAGGGTGCCTGTCACACCAGAGAATACTATGTAGCAGCCCAAATTAGGTGGTTCTCTATATCCTGACATGGAAAATCTTCAAGACATATTGTAAAGAAAAAAAGAGACAAAATCATTTACGGGACCATTTATGTTAAAAAAAAAATTCATCAAAAACAATTTCTGTATAGATATGCATAGAAAATATCTGGAACACTCCCAGCTGATTACCATGGTTAACTCTTGAATTTTTGATTATCTATATTGTTTGAATGTTTAAAAAATGATAATATATTCATATTTTCTGCAACTAAAAATAATTTTCAAAGAATAAATAAAACAGACTATTGTGACTATGAAAGAGAGATGATGGTAGCCATAAATGACATGTCAGCAAAGGAGATGGAGAAAAATGAGATAGAAGGGCGAGGTGTTTAGGAGGTAAAACCAAGAGATTTTTCAAGTGTCTGATAGACCTGGAGGAGTCTAGGAGGACTTTAGGGCTTTGAGCTTAGGTGACTGGGTGGAATTCTCATTCCATTAGTGTTGGGGCTAAGAGAAAGCTTCCCTCTTATTGCAGCGGCAAGTCTGGGTGGGGTCCACGGTCCTTGGTTCTTGTCTTCTTGGAGGAAGGAATTTGCCAAGAGACAGAAAACAATTTAAGATAGAAATGAGAGATTATTGGAGCAAAGAAAAGTACACTTGGAAGGGAGCAAGTGGGTAACTTGAAAGATTGAGTACTCCACCTGATCTTTGGCTCAGGGCTCTTATAGACTTACTATTTCCTGTTTTTGTTGTTGTTGTTGTTGTCTGTTTGTTTTTTCTGGTAGCTTCCCCTTAGGCAGGCTGTTGGCTAATCGCTGCATGCACAGTGTCTTGTCAGTATCTGGGAGGACTGCACATGCCATTTGGTGGTTGAAGTTATGTGCATGCTCTCTTAGGTCAATTCTCCCTTACCAGTTTAGCTCTCCCAGAGGAAGGTCAGATACTGGTCACACTCTACCATTTTGTTGTGTACTGTGCATACCTGGATGTGTCTGCTCATTTCCTAAGATCTTACTGGGAAGTTGTTACCTACAAGCTCAAGATGTTTCCTGTTTATTAGGAAATTTTCCCCTCCCTGGTGCCTCCTGAAGAGGTACATGACAGTCATCTGACTTCACCTGACATTCCTTGGGGCTCTATCCTGCCTTACTCATGTCTGTCTACAAACTCTAACACTTTCACCCTCTGAAGGTTCACTGAAACATCAGCTCACGAAAGGCAGATTAGTTGGAGAGAAGACATATAAAATGTATTAATGTGTACACTAGGGAGAGCCACAGAGTGATTACCCATCCCTAAAGGAGTCTGAAAGCTTCGATTCCATCTTAAGGTTACAGAAAGAATGGGGGCTTGGATCCTGGAAAACCAGGTTATGAGAGAAAGAAGAAGAGGAATTCTGTTGGGGAGCAATAAAGGATTACGAAGGAGAATGAATGGATCCAGGAACAGAGATTAACTTGTAAATAGTTCTCTTGGACAGACATTATTTTGTGAAAGATCTGTTCTGGTACGCTTACATTTTTGATCTTACAGGGAGGGGAAGAAAAAAATAATTATTCTCCCCAGTAGACCCAGATTTTAGGCAGATAAGGGAATTTCAGCTTCCTCCTGTGTTTTGGAAGAGATGATGGGGTTGGGGGTGGGGGAAGGTCAGAGAAACCTTGAGACTTCTTCAGTTCAGCATGTCAAAGTGCTGTATTTTGGGGTATTGGTTTCTGGACCCCAACATTAGAGAACACAGAAGGAAAAACAAATTTTGGAGGCGCTAAGAGGGAGAAGGGTAAATGTCCAAACTCTTAGCTCCTTTTTTTTTTTTTTTTTTTTTGAGACACAGTTTCACTCTGTCGCCCAGGCTGGAGGGCAGTGGCGGGATCTTGGCTCACTGCAAGCTCCGCCTCCCGGGTTCAAGCGATTCTCCTGCCTCAGCCTCCCAAGTAGCTGGGATTATAGGCGCCCGCCACCACGACCAGCTAATTTTTGTATTTTTGGTAGAGATGGGGTTTCACCGTGTTGGCCAGGCTGGTCTCGACCTCTTGACTTAAGGTGATTCACCCGCCTCAGCCTCCCAAAGCGCAGGGATTACAGGCATGAGCCACCACGCCCAGCCCAAACGCTTAGCTCTTAACAACTCCCTCTGTTACTGAGTAATGGGCTTGCTGCCAGATGCACATAGAAGCCAGTAAGACGGCACTGACTTTTGAGAAAAGTCAGGAAGGAGGCAGGAGGTGTGACTCAAATCTGTCTCCCCAGTTTGGAGTCTGGGAAAGTTTGAAAGCGGTGGGAGAGCAAGGGAAAGGATTGTAACTGAACTTAGTTCTGTGCCACTCATTGCTTGAAAGCTAAAATTTAAGAGACAAGCTTTTGGTGAAAAAGAAAATTAGCTTTATTTGAGAAGCCAGCAATGAAGTTGAGATTGGGAGGAGGCTAATGAACTCATGTTCAAAGACCACTTCTCCCTGAGTTGTGTCTCTGGATCAGGGATTTTTTTAAATTAGATGGAGTCTCACTGTGTCACCCAGGCTGGAGTCCAGTGGTGCCATCTCAGCTCACTGCAACCTCCGCCTCCTGGGTTCAAGTGATTCTCCTGCCTCAGCCTCCCAAGTAGCTGGGATTACAGGGACCCACCACCATGCCCAGCTAATTTTTGTATTTTTAGTATAGATGGGATTTTGCCATGTTGACCAGGCTGGTCTCAAACTCCTGACCTCAGGTGATCAGCCTGCCTCGTCCTCCTAAAGTGTGGGGATTACAGGCGTGAGCTACCACGCTGGCCTGGATCGAGGTTTTTAAGGGAAATTAGGAGAGTGCAAATGGTGATTCAAACATTCCTATGAAATGTGTACAGTCTCAGGTGTGCAGTTGATCATTGCTGTCTTGGTCAGTGTCTTGTGGCCTTCTGCCGGTGTCCTCAAGTTGTTCTTATCAGGCTGGTCAGCCAGTTCCCAGAGTTGTTGGTCAGCATATTATCTTTTATCTCTGTTTCTTTTTTATCTCAGATCCTGTTTTCCTGAGGCCATTTTCAATGAACAATCTACAAACTCAGGCAAAATAATAATAATTATATTCACTGAAACAAGCTTTTCTCTAATGTGGAGTCAGTACTGTTAGAGTGTCAGGAATGTTGGCTTGGCAGAGTCTGATTGCGGGTCTTCAAATTTGACCATTTACAGTAAGGTATGTTCAAGCAAATTTCAGCACGGATTTTCCTGGCCAACAGATCCCTTCTGAGAAGGGCTCAGAGGAACCTTTTCTTCTGAAAGAGTTCCAGCATTCAGGTTCTGGTCCCAGGCTCTGGACATGTCTGTCTTCTTGGTTCTGCAGGGAGGAAACGTTGGTTTTGGGTATGGTTAGAGGTCAATGCATTTTTCTATTGCATGCCTGGGCTACATGACTTGAATTTTGGCTCTGTTATACCTAAAAGGTAATCTGACAGTGAAAGTTCTGTTATCAACAGAGTAGGGCCAGTTTGGGATGGCTCTGTGGTTACATCTCCATGCTAAAGGCAGACAAAGCCGCTGATACCTGTTGAGATGAAGCAGGGATCCCTCTTATATGCCTGCAATCGCCCCCCGCCCTGCCCCCTGCCAAGCATGGAAATAAAGGAAAATCTGGAGTTCCATCAGGGGAAATTCCAATTGCCCAGCTTGCCCTGAGAACGAAATGAACAACTTGATAGGCTGGGTGCGGTGGCTCACGCCTGTAATTACAGCACTTTGGGAGGCCGAGGTGGGCAAATCACCTGAGACTGGGAGTTCAAGACCAACCTGACCAACATGGAGAAACCCCGTCCCTACTAAAAATACAAAATTATTCGGGTGCGGTGGCACATGCCTATAATCCCAGCTACTTGGGAGGCTGAGGCGTAAGAATTGCTTGAACCCAGGAGGCAGAGGTTGCAGTGCACTGAGATCACGCCATTGCACTCTGGCCTGGGCAGCAAGAGCAAAACTCCATCTCAAAACAAAAACAAAAACAAAAAACCAACCAACTTGAGAAGCAAGAAGCTAATAGTGTAGCTGCCTTTGCCAACATTATAACAGTGAGAAAATTATGACAGTGAAAGAGATATGACCTATCAATTCTATCTTGCCTTTCACCTCTAAACTGCTCTTGGTCTTTCCTGGACATGGGTTAAGTTAACTTTCGAGGAAATTTAGTTTATAGTTCAACCTCCAAGCAAGGATGGTAATGGCCCTTCCCCAAACTAAACCACCAAACTAATGAAAGTCCACAAGGTTAGGATTATGAGAGGGGCCCAAATTCTGCTAAAATGTAGTCATAGTTAAATAGTAACCAGTCGTTCTGGAGGTTACAAGATTTGTAACTTCCCAGTTACTCTTGTAAATGACATTACTATTGTATTAGGTTGGTGCAAAAGTAATTGCGTTTTTTTGCCATGACTTTTAGTGAACCTTAGAACCTAAGATTGGCCTTTTGAGATGTCTTTTCAGAGTTTTGCATTTCTGACTACTGGCTGACTCCATTCAGACCTGCTATTCATGATTCCACTGGTCCTGTGACCCCAGCCCAGAAGCAGACTCAGCGTAAGAGAACTGTTTTCCACAGCCCTATGATTGCATCTCCAACCAATCAGTAGCACCCATTCCCTAGCCCCCACCTGCCAAACTATCTTAAAAAAACCCTAGCCTCTGAATTTTTGGCGAGACTGATTTGAATGATAACTCCAGCTCTCCTATGTGGGCCCGTTGTGTGTCAATTAAACTCCTTTTTTGTTTTTATTTTTTTCTGGAAAGTCATGGTCTCAGTGAATTGGTTTTGTCTGTGCAGCAGGCAGGAATAATTCATCAGGCGATTGCAATAGTAGCTTAAAACAATAGCCAAGGAATTTAGAATCACAGGATGTTTGGTTTCACTAAATATAACATCAACTCCTGAATTGCTGAATTGTTTTTCAAAAACCCAGATCCTCATTGAATGGATCTGTTGGCACATAGACCTCAGAGAAGGGAGAAGCAAGGACTGAACTCTGATCATCATTCTGTATTCTAAAGTTCTTCCTGAGGGGCCTGGAGGAGGTCATGCCTATGAGCCAGAGCAATTCTCTTTTGCTGACTTCAAAATTTAAACCAAGCCTCTCTTCTTTAACCAATTACTAATCAGAAAATCTTTGAATCTGCCTATGATCTGTAAGCCAAGATGTCTCACCCTTTTAGGCCAAACCGATGCATAACCTTCATGTATTGATTTATGATTTTGCCTATGGTTTCTGCTTTCCTGAAATGTACCCTTGCCTTTAAAAACTCTTACTTGGCTGGGCACAGTGGCTCACGCTTATAATCCCAGCACTTTGGGAGGCCAAGGCAGGCGGATCACCTAAGGTCAGGAGTTTAAGATCAGCCTGGCCAACATGGGGAAACCTCATCTCTACTAAAAATAAAAAATTAGCCACGCATGGTGGTGCATGCCTGTAAACCCAGCGACTCAGGAGGCTGAGGCAGGAGAATCATTTGAACCCAGGAGGCAGAAGTTGCAGTGAGCTGAGAGCGTGCCATTGCACTCCAGCCTGAGTGACAGAGCAAGACTCTGTCTCAAAAACAAAAACAAAAACAAAACCCTTAATTGCAAGCCAGTAGCGAGGTCAGGACTTTGAGAGCTGCTTGATTCTTCTTGCTTGGTGCCCTGCAAATAAACATCCTCCTTTCTCCTGCTGCAAACCTCGGTGTGGATGTTACGGCACCAGGTGAGTGGACCCCAGTTCAATTCCATAACACTGTTGGTCTTATATATAGGGAGGAGATTAAGAAAAAGCTGAGCAATGAACCTCCACCTAATTCTTGAATATCCTGCTTGATTAGCCTCACTCACTCCCTCTAGGTTCAGAAGAAAATGCCAGAGGAATTATTTTCTTTTTTTTTTAGACAGAGTCTCGCTCTGTCGCCCAGGCTGGAGTGCAGTGGCACGATCTCAGCTGATTGCAGCCTCTGCCTCCCAAGTTCAAGTGATTCTCCTGCCTCAGCCTCCCAAGTAGCTGGGATTGCAGGTGCATGCCCAGCTAATTATTTTGTATTTTTAGGAGAGATGGGGTTTCACCATGTTGCTCAGGCTGGTCTCAAACTCCTGACCTTAGGTGATCCGCCTGCCTCAGCCTCCCAAAGTGTTGGGATCACAGGCATGAGCCAGCGTACCTGGCTGCCAGGGGAATTCTTTATTGCTGACCGCAGACTCCAACGTCACCCCTTGTCAAGTTAGCTGATGCTCATGTGAATGCAGAGCACATCACTTGCCTCAAGTTGGTGAAACCTATATAACCCACTTCAGGCCTCCTTCTTGTATATCCTACTCTGGATCCCCCTTGGTCCTTTACTTAGGAGAAGGCTTGGACCCGTTCCTACCCTGCCAGTGGCCTGGGATCAGAGAGAACTACACCAAGATTGGGTCCCATAAATAAGAATCCTAAGAGAAAAGACAAACACCAAGAGAATGCTGCAGGAACTTCTTGCCTTTTTCTTCTTCGTGCAAAAACACCACCCCACAACGCGCAGGAGCTGTACTACCCTGATGCACCTTGTGTACTACCTTGGTGCACAAAACTGTTCCTCTTAAGCTGTGTGTGTCTGTGTGCATGTGTGTGTCTGTGCCCTGGAGATGGGACTGGGTGAGGGTGCTGGTTGGTGGCACTTACAATATAAACATCCCCTCCATACTTTGTTCTCCTTTAAACTGAATTTGGTTTCACAATGAGGTTGTGGCCAACTAGCGACAGTGGTGTTGTAGCCATCATCAGGAAAGAAAATCCTGCCTGTGGCTTTAGTCACTACAATTTAATCCCACTATTTTCATTGTTTGTGGACAATGAAATGTGATCACTGGTTTTAACGTGGAGCCTTTAATTTTTATTTTCTAAATTAAAAAATATTTGTTGATTCAGCAGATGAACTGTGACACATTCCTTAGCAGACTTCAACTTCTATGGCCATGGCCATTATCCTGAACATGGAGGCTTTAAGAATGTCTTGGCTGGATGCAGTGGCTCACGCCTATAATCCCAGCACTTTGGGAGGCCATAGTTGGAGGTTTGCTTGAGCCTAGGAGTTCAAGATCAACCTGGGCAACATGGTGAGATCCCATCTCTACAAAAAATTTAAAAATTAGCTGGGCATGATGGCAAGCACCTGTGGTCCCAGCTACTGGGGCGGTTGAGGTGGAAAGATCACTGGAACCCAGGAGTTCAAGGCTGCAGTGAGCTATGACTGTACCACTGCACCCCAGCCTGGGTGACACAGTGAGACTCTGTCTTTTTATTTTTTTGAGATGGAGTTTCACTCTTGCTGCCCAGGCTGGAGTGCAATGGCGTGATCTCGGCTCACTGCAACCTTTGCCTCCTGGGTTCAAGCGATTCTTCCGCCTGAGCCTCCCCAGTAGCTGGGACTATAGGCGTGCACCACCACGCCTGGCTAATTTTGTATTTTTAGTAGAGACGGGTTTCTCCATGTTGGTCAGGCTGGTCTCAAACTCCTGACCTCAGGTGATCCACCTGCTTCAGCCTCCCAAAGTGCTGGGATTACAGGTGTGAGCCACTCAGCCCGGCTGAGACTCTGTCTTTAAAAAGAAAAAAAGAATGTTTCCTTGGCACTAGCCCCAAAACTGCTGAAAAGGTCAAAAAGTTGTGTATAAATTAACTCCAAGGCCACAGTCTTCCTGGACGCAGAGTCCTCCCTGAATTCATAACCATCTCAACGGTGCTCAGTCACGGTGTCCACGGTGTCCACTTCGGCCCTACAGAGAGGGCTTCATACAATAACCAAGGTTCAAACCACACAACACTTGTGACATACAATTCCCTAGACATGGCACCACTCACTTTTACACTATGAATTTCCTTAACCAGTTTCATCCTTTGTTCCTCCAGAGCAATTAAAGCTCCCTTTTTACTTTTGTATTTTAAATACAGTGGGGGGTGGGGGTGAGGTGGGGGCAACCCTCCACTTGGGTTCTTTCTTCCATCTTCAGAGCAAGGATTCTCAGCCCAGACTGCACGTTAAAACCACCTAGGAGGCTGGGCGCAGTGGTTCATGCCTTTAATCCCAGCTCTTTGGGAGGCCAAGGAGGGTGGATCACCTGAGCTCGGGAGTTGGAGACCAGCCTGACCAACATGGAGAAACCCCGTCTCTACTAAAAACACAAAATTAGCCGGGTGTGGTGGTGCATGCCTGCGATCTCAGCTACTTGGGAGGCTGAGGCAGGAGAATCACTTGAACCCGGGAGGCAGAGGTTGCGGTGAGCCGAGATCACACCATTGCACTCCAGCCTGGGCAACGAGAGTGAAACTCTGTCTCAAAAAACAAGCAAACAAACAAACAAGCGAACAAACCCCAAAAAACCAAAAAGGCCACCTGGGAGCTTGGAAAAAAAAAAAAAAAAAACGTCACCAGGCTCTATTCCTAAAGATTCAGGTTTCATTGGCCTGGGGTCTCTTGGGTATGTAATAATTTTATTGAGTGTTCCTTCCACGTCACCTGCAGATTTTACTCTACGGGGGATGATTATTGATGTTAAACCCACTCTTGGGGCCCCTAACTTCATGGCCATCACCTAGGCTTTAGAAACATCCCAATCTCAGTGAGAAGTGGGATGAAAAGAGCATGGATATTGAAGACTAATACCATTTGCCAACCCCCAGACCCGCACCCTGGCTCCTCGCCGGCTTCGAGGTGAGCCTGCCTCAGTCCTGTATGTGAGTGAAACCTGAAGCCTCCCAGTGTGTGACTGACCTCCTTCCCCATGCTGGGATCTGTCCAGTGGTGTGCCGGGCTGGCTTATAGAGATGATTGCTAAATTCCCGGGGTTTTTGAAAGCTGGCTATTAAACACAGCCATTATTAAAAATTAAATTATATGAACTTATACTTAACTAAATTTTATATTCAGTATATTTTGAAAGGTAATAAATACTTGAATTGCTTCCTAATAATTTTGTTTTGGTGTTATCTATACTTTTTTTTTTTTTAAGATGGAATTTTGCTCTTGTTGCCCAGACTGGAGTGCAGTGGCACGATCTCAGCTCACCTCAACGTCCGCCCCCCGGTTTCCAGTGATTCTCTTGCCTCAGCCTCCCGAGTAGCCGGGATTACAGACATATGCCATCACGCCCAGCTAATTTTGTATTTTTAGCAGAGACAGGGTTTCTCCATGTTGGTCAGGGCTGGTCTTGACCTCAGGTGATCCGCCCACTCAGCCTCCCAAAATGTTGAGATTACAGGCGTGAGTCACCACGCTCAGCCTATATACTCTTGAAGTCCATAAATGCATACATATAAAGGTGTCTGTGTATCTCTCTCTATAACATATATGCTATATTTAGTATATATCTACATATATTTTGTGGCATTACTATATAATGGGGTGCTACCGAGCATCTGTTCCCAACTTGCAAGTCACCGTTCAGTGACAACACATTACTGTAGCTTAGAATCAGCCACAGTTGAGTATTTACACCACGGTAATCAGCCAACACTTTCACTCTCAATCAAAACAAGGACTGATTTAATGTTTCTTTTTTATTCGATGTCTAGACTTTAGAAAGAGATAGAGAAAATTTTAATAATGCAGAAGAAATATCAACGTGTGTTGTGTCTGTAGTGGTTACATTGTGAATGGCACAAAGCATTGTCACATCATGATTGGATTGTAACCGCATTAGCTATAGATACAAGAGTTCAGCAAAATTCAACAAAAGCATTCTGTAAGAATTCACTGGCTACATGTAATTTAAGATGAAGAGCATTTTTATGCTTCATAATTTTTTTTAAGTGTGTGATACACATTCTTCTCTTTTCTTTCTTTCTTTTTTTTTTTTTGAGACAGGGTCTTGCTCTGTTGCCCAGGCTGGCATGCAGTGGCACCATCACGGCTCACTGAAGACTCCAACTTCTGGCTCAAGGGATCCTTCTACCTCAGCCTCCCAAGTATCTGGGACTACAGGCGTGCATCACGACACCTGGCCAATTTTAAATTTTTGGTAGAGATGGGGTCCCTCTATGTTTCCCAGGCTTATCTCAAACTCCTGGCCTCAAGTAATCTTCCTGTTTCAGCCTCGCACAGTTCTGTGATTACAGGCATGAGCCACTGTGCCTGCCTTGCTACACATTCTTGACATCAGTACAGTTTGTAATAAACATACATATGTAACTGCATGCATGCTTTTTCCCCCTCGGAGACACTTGTTAAACATTTTCTAGCACCACTGACTCTGGCTGCCCAAGCAGGCTTTGGCCAAACGAGTGCTGCTGAGTAATGCCACCTCAACTTCTTGTCAAGCTGAGATTCCCACTTTGCGAAGGTCCTCTCCTGTGGCAGGAACGATGCTCTTCCACCTGGGACTTTGCCCTGAAGTGCAGTTATTAATAGTTTGTTATAGAGAGACATCCTCCCAGGAGCTGGCCACCCACATTCCTGCCTCCCGTGCACACTCATTTCTCTGTTCCAAATCACCCAATGTGAGATGCGTCTTGGTGCAGGAAAGAAACCAGTAACGATGGCTGGCATCCTGTGCCCTGAGTCCTCAGCCTCCTGCTCTCTGTTGGATGCCAAGAGAATTGCATCAGAGGGATGTTCACTCTAAGCAAAGCATTCTCTAAGAAATGTTTCATTACGTGGGGCCTCCAATGATCTCCTTTAGAACCATCCAATCTACATGTACGGTAGTGGACCTTACCCAGGGAGAGTCTGCAATTTTAACTGCCCCATTCATTCGCTCATTGAGTGCCTGCTGTTTGTCAGGCACTGTTCTAGGTTCCGGATGTACCAGGGAACAAAACAGACAATGATCCCTGATATGGTTTGGATCTGTGTCCCTGTCCAAATCTCATGTCAAATTATAATCCCCGGTGTTGGAAGTGGGGCCTGGTGGAAACTGATGGATCATCATTACCACCCCGCTTTGGCGTTGTTGTGGCAAATAGTGAGTGATTAAGTTATCATGAGATCTGGTTGTTTAAAAGTGTGTAGCACCTCCCTCCTCTCTCCTCTTTCTCCTGCTCCAGTCATACCAGACATGCCTGCTTCCCCTTTGCCTTCTGCCATGATTGAAAGTTTCCTGCTGGGCATGGAGGCTCACGCCTGTAATCCCAGCACTTTGGGAGGCCAAGGCAGACGGATCACGAGGTCAGGAGATCGAGACCATCCTGGCTAACATGGTGAAACCTCGTCTCTACTAAAAATACAAAAAATTAGCCAGGCGTGCTGGTGGGCACCTGTAGTCCCAGCTACTCGGGAGCCTGTAGTCCCAGCTACTCGGGAGGCTGAGGCAGGAGAATGGCGTGAACCCGGGAGGCAGGGCTTGCAGTGAGCCGAAATTGCGCCACTGCACTCCAGTCTGGGCAAAAGAGCGAGACTCTGTCTCAAAACAAAAAAAATAAAAGAAAGTTTCCTGAGGCTTCCCCAGAAGCCGCTATGCTTCCTATACAGGCTGCAGAACTGTGAGCCACTGAAATCTCTTTCCTAAATTACCCACTCTCAGGTAGTTCTTCATAGCAGTGTGAGAATGGTCTAATACAATCTCTGTTTGCATGGAGATTATAGTTAATGATGGCCAGGCGCAATGGCTCATGCCTGTGATCCTAGCACTTTGGGAGGCCGAGGTGGGAAGATCATCTGAGGTCAGGAGTTTGAGACCAGCCTGGCCAACATGCTGAAACTCTGTCTCTGCTAAAAATAGCCATGTCTGGGCTGAGAGTGGTGGTTCACGCCTGTAATCCCAGCACTTTGGGAGGCCAAGGCGGGCGGATCATGAGGTCAGGAGAGGGAGACCATTCTGGCTAACATGGTGAAACCCTGTCTCTACTTAAAAAAAAAAAAAAATAGCTGGGGGTGGTGGTGGGCACCTATAGAACCAGCGACTTGGGAGGCTGAGGCAGGAGAATGGTGTGAACCTGAGAGGTGGAGCTTGCAGTGAGCCAAGATGGTGCCACTGCACTCCAGCCTGGGTGACAGAGTAAAACTCCATCTCAAAAAAAAAAAAAAAAAAAAAAAAAAGCCCTGCCTGGTGTCATGGAGCTGCAATCCCAGCTACTCAGGAGTCTGAGGCACAAGAATTGCTTAAACCTGGGAGGCTGAGGTTGCAAGGAGCCAAGATTATAGCCAGTGAGGAAATGCCTAATAGACAAAATATTTAAGCAAAACATATAGTATATTAACTAATAATAAGCACTAGGCGGAAAAATAAAGCTGGAAATGGGGAAAAGAGGTATGAAGATGACATTTGAGCATTTATGTAAAGACCTGAAGGAAGTCTTTAGAGAGAGTGACTTAGAGTTAGCCATACCGAACACTGCGGGGAAAAGTGCTCCTGGCAGAGGGAACAGCAAACACAGCAGCCCTGATCTGGGAAGAGAAGGAAGCCAGTATGGCTGAAGAATCCTCAGAAGATTCTTTTGCACACAAAAATCGAGAACGCAGGCCAGGTAATCCCTGTAATCCCATTAGTTTGGGAGGCCAAGACTGGGCAGATCATGAGGTCAGGAGTTCGAGACCAGCCTGGCCAAGAGACCAGCCTGGCCAATATGGTGAAATCCCGTCTCTACTAAAAATACAAAAATTAGCTGGGCGTGGTGGTGGGCACGTGTAATCTCAGCTACTAGGGAGGATGAGGCAGGAGAATTGCTTGAACCCGGGAGGCGGAGGTTGCAGTGAGCCGAAGATCGCACCATTGCACTCTAGCCTGGGCCACAGGGAAAGGTTCTGACTAAAAAAAAAAAAAAAAAAAAGAAAGAAAAAAAAAAGAAAAAAAAATTGAGACCTCCCGCTGAGCAAATGCCACTAACTTTTTCATGTAAAATCTGTTATCCTCTGCACACTGATGCTTCCAGGCCTTTCTGGATCCTGGAACCGGGTTCATCCATGTCTTTCAGTAAGTGTTTATTGAGCTCTTATGAAGTGTCTATGATATTGAGATGGGATTGTTTCCTTGACCTTGACCCCCTTTGTGGGCAGGAACTGGAGGGGCTCATTTCACTCAGCCTGCAGTCCATGGATGGCCAAGTGTTAACAGCTCAGTGAGGAGTCAGGGTGACAGCCTCCAGCACCTGCTCTGCTTGGCACCCAAGTTGTTCAGTGTCCGGGAAGAATCAGGTCACATGAACTATTTGAAGGGTAGTGTATACAGAGGATTTTATTGGGCAATTAAAATGGCTCTCAGTAGAAAGGGGATGGTGTGAGAAGAAAATCTTTCCCTGGAACTGCACTGGCTGAAGTTAGCTGAGTCTATCCATAGCCTCCGACACTCAGCCACATGTATCCCCGACATTTAGCAGCTTGCATCCCTGACCACTTGCATTGGTTGCCTTCTGTTGCTCTGCCAATTGAAGCCTTTTTATGGGCACAGGATAGGGGCATGGCAGGCCAAAAAGGCAATCATTTGAGCAAAAAAAACGGAGTGAGCTGTTTTCACTTAGGGCCAAGGTTCCAGGCTCAAGGGTGGGGTTTAGCCAGGAGCCGTTCTGTGTCAATGTGATGAGGTTGAAAGTTTTTGACTTGCGACCGTGTTCCTGCTTCTTTGCCTGTCAGTCCAAGATCCTCTGACTCCTACTTGGTTTCATTCTTTGGTTCTTTGAATGTTGAGTCCACCACCACCTCTAAAACTTACTTCAGCTACCCTTATTCTCTGCTTATGGCCACAGGATAGCTTTGTGTTTCATGGTGAGTAGGTCTGTACAAACCTACCCATAAAAGCTGAGGAAGCTAAAAGGCCAAAGAAAGAGGAGACAAATCTAGTTTCTGAGAAATAAACATTTAATAGGGACTTTTTACGAACAGGAGCCATGTCTTGGAAGGCTGTGAGATGAGTTGGTGGATCCCATACCATTACACACAGACCCGGCGCTTATATACCATTGGGAATTTGCTGAAAGGCAGGATTTATGGCAAGTATGTGTTTATCATAACATCAAGGTTGTTTTGACCTAAGGGCAGGGTTTACTGTAAGTACATGCTCACAGTAGATAAAGTAGAGATCTTAGGGGCTGATAGGGTTTGGATATGTGTCCCCTCCAAATCTCATGTTGAAATGTGACCTCCAATGTTGGAGATGATCCTGGTGGGAGGTGTTGAGATTATGGAGGTGGATTTCTCATAAATGGTTTGGTATTGGCCTTGGTAATGAGTGAGTTTTTGCTCTATTAGTTCATGTAAGAGCTGTTTGTTTAAAGAAGGCTCTTTAAAAAGGCTCTCCTCTCTCTCTTAATTCCTCTCTCACCACATTACAAGCCTGCTTCCCCTTTACTTTCCGCCATAATTGTAAGCTTCTTGAGACCCTCGCCAGAAGCAGATGCTAATACCATGCTTCCTATACAGCCCGCAGAAATGTGAGCCAAAATAAATCTCTTTTCTTTATAAATTACCCAGCCTCAGGTATTCCTTTATAGCAATGCAAAGCAGACTAATACAGGGGCATTCCCAGAAGTGGGGCTAATCACAAGTCAACATGGCAAATTAACATCCAAGGTGGAGTTACTTTAGACTGCATACTTTAGTTCCAAAACAGGGGTCCAGCTCCTGGAACCTCTGTCCCAGTGGGAGGCCCAAATCCCACCTTGGCCTGCCAGGGCCTTATGGAGATTGAGTTTAACCTTAGATATATTGAGTTTGAGACCTCTTGGGAGGTCTCCTAATACACAGAAGGATGTATACAGCAGGTCATTAAGTTGATAGGGAGAGCGGGATGGAAAGACTGATTGAAATCACCATTAGCATTTGTTGAAATGCTTTCCATGGGCTGGGCTGGTGATTCTCAACCCTGGCTGCATATTAATACTGCCTGGAGAACTTTTAAAAATGCCAATTTAAGGGCCCCACTGCAGACCAATTGGTGCAAATCTCCAGGGGTGAGGCCCAGGCATTAATGTGTTTTAAAATCTCCCCACGATTCTAATAAGGAGGTCAGGTGGAGAGCCACTGTGATCAGCGGTGGTTTATATTGGCGATTCTCAACCTTGGCTGCAACCTTGGCTTGCCAATTGGGTTTCCAATCCTGTTGGAATCACCTAGGGAACTTTAAGAAGTATTGCCACCTAGTTCCCATCCACAGAGATCTGGACATATTTGTTCTGGGTGGAGCTGGGTCCAGGGATGGATGTAACCAAGGTAGAGAACCTCCAAGCTAGGTGCTGAACATCTAGGAGAAGATGACAAAGATGTACTAGAAATCATCCTCACCACTCAAGAATCTCACTACATCATGGAAGCCACCATTAAAAATGTTAACTTGGCCATCTTCTCTCCTGTGTCTTGTCCTAGCTCTGAAAGCTCAAACTCTTATGGCCTATTTTGATGACATCCTCTGTCCTGCTGACTCTTCTACCAAACTCATCCCAATACTGCTGTTTGACCTGTTTGCCCTCCCTGTCCATCAGTCTTTCCCAAGTGACTTCCTTCCTAACTGAATTCCACAGCCAATCACTCCCATGACACCCTCACTAGTCTCCCAAATCTTTTGTCTCCTTGGCTTTCTGTCCCTCTAACCCACACTCCCCTTATTATCCTCCTTGTTATCCTTATTCAGTTGCCCAATCCTAAGGATCCCCCCCACCTTCTAAATATTGCTTGGATGTGTCCGTTTCTGTCCATTCCCACCACCACTTTTCTATTTCAGGACACCACCATGAACTTAGATGCCTACTGCAATCTCCCAAATGGCTTATCTCAATCTGGCCATGCCCCTCTCTAGTCTGTTTGCTGCAACTAGAGTGACCCACTTAATATGCAATTATTAAAATTTCACTTTTCGAAAGTGACATGCAACAATATTCACTCTTCTGGTTGTACAAGTCTATGAATTTTGACAAATGCATCTAGTCATGAAACCATTACCAAAATCAGGATACAGAGCCATTCATCACCCCCTCACCCCAACCAAATTCAATCACACCATCAGGTTTTCATCAGCTCCTATTCCCACTCATAATTCCTGGCAACCACTGATGTATTTTCTGTCCCTATTGGTTTGCCTTTTCCAGATTGTCCTATAAATGGAATCATATACAGTATGTAGACTCTCTGGCTTCTTGCACTTAGCATATTGAATTCGGTATTCATTCAAGTTATTTTGTGTATCAGTCGTTTGGTCCTTCTTGCTGCTGATTAGTATTCCATTGTGTGGATAATCCACAGCTTATTTAGCTATTTTTGCCAGTTGAAGGATATTTGGGTCATTTCTAGTTTTTGGTTACTATAAACAGATCTACTACAAATATTTGTGTACAAGTTTTTGTGTGAACACACATTTTCATTCCCCTTCGGTAAATATATAGCAGTGGGATTGCTGGGTCATGTGATAAGTGTATGTTTAACTTTATAAATAACTGCCAAATTGTTTTGCAAAATGGCGCTTCTATTTTGCATCTCTACCAGCAGCGTATGAGAGTTCCAGTTGCTCCACATCCTTGCCAAAACTCACTATCGTCTGCGTTTATAATTCTAGGTATTCCAATGGGTGTACAGTAGTATCCCATTTGCATAAATTACACATTTGGTCACGCTCCTTCCCTGCATACAACTGTCTGCAATTCCCTATTGCTTTTAGGGTTGAGCCCTAATTGTTTAGCATGACTTGGAAGAGCCACTTGCTGGGTGAATTACCGCTTGTCTCTCAAGCCCAGGTGTTGCCATCCTGTGCCCCTTTTGCATTCCATGCCGTGGTCACATTACAGTACTTTCAGCTCCCGAGTCCCCTCTGCTTCCCTCAATTTCACATTTCTCTGTATGCTGTTACCTCTGCCTAGAACATTCTCCTCTCTTCTTTCCTCTGGTCAATTCCTATTCATCCTCCCACACACCTTAGAGGTCAGTTACTCCAGATCTCCCTGGTCACCTCTTCCCACTCCCAGTCTCAGCCCTAACTTTCATGGAATACTCTTCTTTGCCCTCCTACGCAGTTTCTCCACCAATAACCTGATGCACACTCTTCTGACTGTTTCCGACTGTGGTAGATTTCAAAATCAGCCATGATACTTTGCAGCTGTTACTATCAAGAGATGGAGGTTTTTCTCTGCTCTCTTGAATGATTATGCCCATGTTATAGACAAAGAAACTGAGCCCTAGGTCATGTTGCTTGCTGATATTGATGTGTTCAAACTCGGGAGTTCTGGTTCTAGATCCTAAGCTCTTCCCACCAGGCTGCTGAAATTTGGCTTCCATGGATATGACCATCTGTACCCTTGCTTGCCCTGGCCTCCCTTCTGACTGGAAACGTCACCTCCCTTCATTAGGGGCACCCCTGCTCCCATTCCAATAATACTGTTTTAATGGGGATTGCCAGCCACAACATGCCCTGTTTCTTTGGCTACAGGGCATATGACCTGAGCTAAGAAAATCAGAGCTTTCCTGGGGACTTTCTGGATTAGAACTATGGGAGGAGATATGAGAGCTTGGCCACCATTTGTTGCCGTGCTTGCAGCTTCATGGAGAAAGCAGGTCTGAGAAAAAGAAAAGTATCACCCAGCAGGGAGTGGCATGTGTTGAGGAGAAGCGCGAGGGATGGAGGTGTCTTTTACTACGTAGGAGCACCTGGGTTCCTGGTTTTATTGTCCCTAAAAGCAGCTGCATCCTGGCTTCCCAAAGTTTAGTTACCTTGGTCAGTAAATTCCCCACTTTGCCTCTGATAGTTGAAACCAGGCCACCTGCAACACTTGAAAGGACTTTCATAATGCACAAGCCTTGGGGGAATTAATCGAGGGGTAATGATGAAAGTATTAGGTAAAGCCAGCCCCTTTGAACAGCTCAGGGGTTGAGCTGGAGAATGGGTCTGTTGATGACTCAGGTGAAGGTGTGGCCTGGGACCCTGGCTCTCCATATAAAGTGAAGGCTGTCAACCAAAAATTCAACTTCGATTGCAAAGGCGTTTAGGACTTAGGGGAGAAATGAAAATGAATGCTTCTGTAGCAGAGGGGAAAAAAAGTGTCTAACAGGTTGTGAATAATTCAGATTTAATTACTAGGAAAAATGCCTTCTTTTTCTTTTTTCTTTTTATTCTTTCCCCTGCCTGACGCTTAGGCAGCAGGTTTAGTAGATATTTTTGTTCCAGAAATTCTACTTGAGAAATAGTGAGCCAAGTCTTCAGTTTTCTTCTGGTTGGGTGTGAAGACCAGGGTGTTTTGGGTGTGGGCAGGAAGGAGAAGCAGGTATTCCTCAGCTCTTTCTGCTAAAGACTGCCAGGTATGGTACCCATCGTGAGAGGGTCCTTCTCTAATGCCTAGAGCCTCTGAGCTTGTGACCTATAAACTGGAAGGCACAGGTGTGAAATGCCCCCAACCATGCAGATGGGTGCCATTATAATTTTGTGGTATTATATCTCAGACGGACTCATCACCGCTTAGCAATCCTATTACACACCCACTGCCATCGATTTCAAACCTCATTACTCATTTCAAGCCCTTTAGTACTCAGTTTAGTACCCCACTCTCTCTCCTCTCCAGGAGATGAATTTTTTTTTTAAATAACAGCTTTATTGAGATATAATTCGTATACCATAAACCTACCCCCTTTAACGTGTACCATTAAATGATTAGATGATTTTTACTACATTGGCAAAGCTGCACAACCATCACCATGATCTAATTTTAGAACATTTTTATCACTCCCCAAAGAAGCTCCATACTAGTTAGCAATTACTCCTCATTCTCCCCTCTCCACAACTCCTGGCAAGCCTGAATCTACTTTTTCTACTTACTGTCTCAAAATAGGATTTGCCTATCCTGGACATTTCCTATAAATAGAATCATACAATATGTGGTCTTTGGGTGTGGCTTCTCTCAGCATGATATTTTCAAGGCTCATTCATGTTGTAGCAGAAACCGGTACTTTATTTCTTTTTATGGTAGAATAATATTCCATTGTATGGCTATGTCTTTGATTTTTCCATTCATCAACTGATAGACAATCGGGTTGTTTCCAATTCTGGGCTATTATGAATAATGCTGCTATGCACATTTTGTACAAGTTTTGGTGTGGGCATACTTTCCAGTCCTGTTGGGTGTATCTATAAGAGTGCAACTCCTAGGTCATGTGGTAACTCAAAATGATAACTGAGTTACCATTAAATTGCTAGATCATATGGTAACTTTTTGAGAAACACCATTTTATGCTCCTCCTGGCAATGTATAGGGGTTCCAATTTCTTCACATTTTTGCTAATACTTGTAATTGTCTGTCTTTCATATTTTTGCCATTCTCATGAGTGTGAAGTGGTATCTCATTGTCGTTTTGATTTGCATTTCCCTAATGACTAATGGTGTTGAATATCTTTTCATATGCTTATAAGCCATTTATATGTCTTTGGAGAAATTCTTTTCAAATCTCTTGCTCATTTTAAAATTAGGTTGTCATTTTATTATTGAGTTGCAGTAGTGTAACAGCTCTTTTAGAATTTGTCTAGCAGGTTTTCTGATTTTTACCCGGAACCCTTCCCCAGCAAAGAAAATGGAAAAAATAAAAAATAAAAAATTGCATTAGTTCTTTATACAGTCTAGATACAAGGCCCTTATCAGATATTTGATTTTCAAATACTGTCTCCCATTCTGTGAGTTGTCTTTTCACTCTCTTGATGGTGTCATTTGAAGCATAATTTTTTTTTTATAATGTCCCATTTATCTATGTATTTTTTTCTTTTCATTTGTGCTTTTGGCGTCATACCTAAGAAACCGCTGCTTAACTCAAGGTTATAAAGATTTACTCCTGAATTTCCTTTTAGCAGTTTTATAGTTTTAGCTCTTACATTTAGATATGATTCATTTTGAGGTTATTTTTGTTTATGATGTGAGGTAGGGGTCTGACTTTATTCTTTTGCATAGGGATATCCAGTTGTCCCAGCACCGTTTGTTGAAAGACTATTTTTTCCTAATTGAATTGTCTTGGCATTCTTGTTGAAAATCAATTCACTGTAATTATCTGACCTCTCAATACTATTCCATTGATCTATGTGTTTATCCTTATGCCAATACCACGCTATCTTCACACTGTTACTCTGTGTTTGAAACTCTAGGTTAGAAATGGGGAATGATGCATTATTCAGCTCTGTTCTTTTTCAATATTGTTTTGGCTATTCTGGATTTGTTGGATTTCTGTATGAATTTCAGAGCCAGCTTATCAATCCTGCAAAAAATGCTGTGGGGATTTTGATAGGGATTGTGCTGAATCTATAGACCAATATAAGGAATACTGCCATCTTAACAATATTAAGCTTCCTGATCTATGAATACAGGATGCCTTTCCATTTATTTAAGTCTTCTTTAAGTCTTTCAATAATGTTTTGCAGTAGTCAGCGAATAAGTCTTGCACTTCTCTTATTGATTTTATTCCTAAATACTTGATTATTTTTTATCTTATTGTAAGTGTAATTGTTTTCTTAATTTCATTTTTGGATTGATCATTGCTACTGTATAAAATATTTTTGTATATTGCTCTTACATTCTGCAAGCTTGCTGAATTTATTAGTTCTACTAGTTTTTTTGTGTGTGTATTCCTTAGAATTTTCTATATACCACTGGGTATGGTGACTCATGCCTGTAATCTCAGCAGTTTGGGAGGCCGAGGTGGGTGGACAATTTGAGGTCAGGAGTTCAAGACCAGCCTGACCAACATGGTGAAATCCCATCTCTACTAATTACAAAAAAAATTAGCCAGGTGTGGTGGTGCATCCCTGTAATCCCAGCTACTTGGGAGGGTGAGGCAGGAGAATCCCTTGAACCCAGGAGACGGAGGTTGCAGTGAGCTGAGATTGTGCACTCCAGCCTGGACAACAGAGTAAAACTCCATCTCAAAAAAAAAAAAAAAAAAAGAATTTTCTTTATATGAGATTATGTCATCTGCAAATAAAGATCATTTTACTTCTTCCTTTCCAATCTGAATGCCTTTTATTTATTTATTTTTTTTCTTGCCTAATTTTCCTAGCAGAGGAACTTTCGAATGTTTTAATATAGTGGTCATAAGATATAGCATGGGCTTTGGAATCAGTCAAAGCTGGTCATAAATTCTGGCTCCACCACTTCACTCACTTTGAACTTTGATATTCACCTATAAAAATGAAAAACACAACTTGCAGAATTTTTAAAAACATTTAAAAAATCAATGTATAATTTACACAGAATAAAATGTACGACCTTAAATGTTCAGTTTGATGAGTTTTGACTATTGTATACATCTGTGTAATAACCATTCCAAAATAAGATATGAAGCATCTCCATCATCCCATGCCCCTTTCTGTTCAATCTAATTCTTCTATCACCATAGATTCTATTAGCCTAGGCTAAGCCTAAACTGTGTAAGTGCTGTCATACAATATGTTCCCTTTTGTGACCAACTTCTTTTGTTAAACAATGTTTTTGAGGTTCATTCATCCTGTTTTAGGTGTCAGTGGTTTATTACTTTGTATTGCTGAGTAGAACAGGTTGAGCATCCCTAATCCAAAAATCCAAAATCTGAAATACTCTAAGATACAAAACTGTTTGAGTGTCAACACGATGATCAAAGGAATTACTCGTTGAAACATTTTGGATTGGGGGTTTTTGAATTAGGAATGCTGAGCCAGTAAGTATAATTTGAGTCTGAAAAAATTCAAAATCCAAAACGCTTCTGGCCTGAAGCATTTTGGATAAGGAATATTTAACTTGTATTCCATTGTGTGAATGTACTACTATTTGTTTATCCATCTTCCTCTTGATGGACACTTGGATTGTTTCCAGTTTGGGACTACTGTGAATACGGTTGCTATGAACATTTGTGCAGAGGTCTTTTTGCAGATGTATATTTTCATTTGATGTAGATAAAATACCTAGGCATGAAATTGCTGAGCCATATAGTAGATACGCACCTGGTGTGTGTATCAGTGCCCTGGCTTGAATATTTGTTCCACCAAAGCTCATGCTGACATTTGATCCTCAGTGTGGCAGCGCTGGGAGGTAGGGAGTCCAATGGGAGGTGTTTGGATCATGAGGGCGGATCCTTTATGAAGAGATTAATGCCCTCCCTTGGGAGCGAGTGAGTTCTCACTCTGTTGGCTCCCATGAGAGCTTGTTTTGTTTTTGTTTCTGTTTTTGTTTTTTTTGTTTTTTTGTTTTTTTTTTTTGAGATGGAGTCTCGCTCTGTTGCCCGGGCTGGAGTGCAGTGGCCGGATCTCAGCTTACTGCAAGCTCCGCCTCCCGGGTTTACACCATTCTCCTGCCTCAGCCTCCCGAGTAGCTGGGACTACAGGCGCCCGCCATCTCGCCCGGCTAGATTTTTTATTTTTTAGTAGAGACGGAGTTTCACCGTGTTAGCCAGGATGGTCTCGATCTCCTGACCTCGTGATCCGCCTGTCTCGGCCTCCCAAAGTGCTGGGATTACAGGCTTGAGCCACCGCGCCCGGCCTCTGTTTTTGTTTAGTTTAGTTTTGTTTTAGACAAGTTCTGGCTCTGTTGCCCAGGCTGGAGTGCAGTGGCACAATCTTGGCTCACTGTAGCCTCGATCTCCTGGCCTCAGGTGTTTATATTTTTTTTGTAGAAGTAGGGTCTCACTAAGTTGCCCAAGAAGGTCTCAAACTCCTGGGCTCAAGTGACCCTGCCATCTTGGCCTTCCAAAGTGCTGAGATTACAGGAGTGAGCCCTGTACCCGGCCAAGCACAGTTGTTAAAAATAGCCTGGCGCCTCCCCTCTCTCTGTTGCTTCCTCTCTCACCATGTGATCAGCATACACTGCTCCCCTTCACCTTCCACTAGGAGTGGAAACAGCCTGAAGACCTCATGAGATGCAGATGCCCAATCATGAACCTTTTCCCAGACATCAGAATTGTGTGCCAAATAGACCTTTAAAAAAAAAAATAAATTACCCAGCCTCAATTATTCCCATCTAGCAGCACAAAATGAACTAACACAATCAGTAAGGATTAAATTTGTTTTAAATTACAACAAACTATTTCAGATCCAAAACCATTTTCAAGGCATGTGATCTATGTGACTTGCACTCTTCCCAGCTGTCCTCCTTCCCCCAGAATCTGTTTCCTCATTCACCTGCACCTTCCTACACTTTGCACTCCCACCAGCACCCCCGCAGCATCTCTGTTCAAGTCTCTGCCTCCCAAGCAACCCAGCAACTTGCCACATAGTCTTCCCTTTAATGGGCCTTAATAAAAACCCTTAACCAAACCTGTCATCACTGTCAGTAGGAGGTGAGTAAGCAATTAGCATTCCTTACTTAATGGACCAGTATTTCTCTTGGGACGTCAGTACCAATTAAGAGATGGAAATAAAATTTTAATCTTGTTTCCTCACGAACATAGTACCTGTGTGGTTGAACACTCTCTTTCCAGGGCACCACACAGGTGAATTTGAAAACACCTTTATCTAGAGGGGCACTGCACAGTGACATAGAGGCAATCTTAAGTCAGGCTTTAGAAATTGTTTTCTGTTTGTTTTAAAAAAAAAAAAAAAAGGCTGGGTGCAGTGGCTCCCAGCACTTTGGGAGGCCAAAATGGGTGGATCACTTGAGGCCAGGAGTTCGAGGCCAGGAGTTTGAGACCAGCCTGGCCAACATGGTAAAACCCGTCTCTCAAAGATATAAAAATTAGCCAGGTGAGGTGGCATATGCCTATAAACCCAGCTACTCAAGAGGCTGAGGCAGGAGAATCGCTTGAGCCTGGGAGGTGGAGGTTGCAGCGAGCCAAGATCATGCCATTGCATTCTAGCCTGGGTGAGAGAGTGAGACCCTGTCTCAAAAAAAAAAAAAAAAAAAAGAGAGAGACAGAGTCTCACTCTGTTGCCTAGGCTGGTTTTGAACTCCTGAACTCCTGGCCTCAAGCAGCTCTCCTGCCTTGGCCCCCCAGAACATTGGGATTACAGGCATGAGCTAGTGGCCCTGGCCAGGCTTTAGAAATGTAAATGCATCTTGTGTTCTAAGAAGGGACAAATTGACCTATCTAGCCTACGAAGTTGTGGAGTATGTTTCTATAGAAAGTGATTGATAAAAAGAAATATAGAAGATGCATTTCTGGCAATTGAGAAAGCATCATGTATGAAGAGATGCCCAGAAATGGAGACAATGTATTTCTGTTTGGATAACAGAAAGCTCTCATTTATCCGGCAGATATGTACTGAGCACTTACTATGTGCTGGTCACTCTTCTATGTGCCAGGGTTACAGCAGGAAATAAAACAGACCTCAATGTCTTCTTTCTCTGAGCTTACGTTCTGGATTGAGGGTAGGTGGGGACTAAGAAGCCAAGTGAGTTTGGTTGATAGTTGAAGAAGTCTGGAGATGAGCAATGAAGATGATTAGAATTCTTCAAAGTAGAATGACAGGAACAGATGATGGACCTTGGATCTCAGATCTCATCTGGGAAAGGGAGTGAAGAAATTCCTTCACCTCATTCTCATAGAGCTTGGTTGGAGGGGCTGAGAGGCTCTCCCTAGCAGGAGCTGGGGAAGGATGAGGATGGGGAAAGGAATCACTAGCTGGTTTGCTGACTGGAAGCAGGTTCTTGAGGGAGGAATGCTGAAGGTTGGTATGAGGGAGTGGGGTAAGCTGGCAAGCTCACTTTTCTGGTGTGCTGGTGGCTAGACAGATCCAGGGCTCTGGAGCTGAGGTTGACACAGAATAACAGAATGGTTCCAGGCATGTGCTTTGAGATCAAACAGATCTGGGTTTGAGTTGGGATGTGCCACCTGCTGTGTGTGTGACCTTGAGAAAGTCTTCAACTTTCTCTGCAAATGAAGACCTTTGTTTCTTCTTCTTTAAAATGGGAACAATGCTATGGCTTATTGTATGGATTGAACATGTTAATATAATTATTACGTATCTGGGATTATTGTTATTCTTATGGATTGTTTGCAAAATGTCTTCCTCCTATGTTGCCTCTCCATGGGTGGATTCACAGTCATGTCTGGAAAATGACTGGGAGGAAACTCACTTCTACCTCCCGAGACTGTCATGGCCACTGTCCCAGGGGTGCGCCGCCCAGATGTCTAGGGTTGCTAAGGGTCCACTGCAGCTGGGCAGGGGCTCCTGGCTGTCTCTCCGTGTCCTTGCACTCAGAGGCCTCTTTTCACTTTGTTTTTTAAATATTTCCCGAAGCTCTAATTGCTACACTTCCTCCAATGTTTTTAATACAGGCAATCAGTGACTACTGCAATTAGGAGGGCCTAATTACCATCGGCATTCTTTCTCTTCTCCCAGAAACCACCATCGGAACAGTCACAAATAAACCTTAATGAAGACCAAAGATCTTTCTCCAGTCTAAAGCCGTTTATAATCATGATCGCTTATTGTCGAAGACAGCAGGCAGAGGAGTCCTTTGAAGGACTGCTGCATATTCAGCAGCAGCAGGGAAAGATGCTCTGGGGCCGGGAGTCTGTGGCACAGGCGAACAACAAAGGGAGCTTGCATTCAACCTATTGTTGTTATTATACTTTAATGTATTTGTCTGATAAAGTCTCGAATTATTCTATTAAAAAAGTTGTCGGTTGGGTGCAGTGGCTCACGCCTGTAATCCCAGCACTTTGGGAGGCTGAGGCAGGTTGATCACCTGAGGTCAGGAGTTCGAGACCACCTTGGCCAACATGGCAAAACCCTGTCTCTACTAAAAATACAAAAATTAGCCAGGCGTGCTGGTGGGCACCTGTAATCTGAGCTACTCAGAAGGCTGAGGCAGGAGAATCCCTTGAATCCGGGAGGCGGAGTGTGCAGTGAGCTGAGATCGTGCCATTGCACTCCGGCCTGGGCAACAAGAGCAAGATTCCATCTCAAAAAAAAAAAAAAAAAAAAGTCATTGGAAATGTAGCGCATGAATGGTAACGTGCACTAATCTCAAGTGTAAAATGTGATGAATTTTTAAATATTTACAGACCTCATGTAACCATTAGAGAGATGGAGATGTAGAACAATTCCAGCATTAGCGAAGGCTTCCATTCCCTTCTATGGTGTATCCGACAAGGTTGAATCAGAAAACAGAACGACAATGAGTATTCGGGAATCAGGGATGATAAGAATTTGACCTTACACAACTGTGGGAGGAACTGTGGAAATGAAAGTCCAAAGAAAGGGAGTCAGGGTATCCAAGAAAAGCAGCTTGCCAGCTGTCCTGCAACACTGATATGCAGATGAATGAGTCAGCGTTTGCAGGGCAGCCCAGAAGCTGGTCACATTCAGTGGCAGGAGTGAGACCCCAAAGGGGCTGAGGGAGAAGCCCACGGAAGGCTCTTGGGTCTTCATAGCTGCTGCCTCTGTGAAGTCGTGTTAAGACGGAGCAGGGACCCCTCTTAAGGGACTTCCAGGCCACCCAAGCATGGAAATAAAGGAAAAGTCTTGAGTCCCTTCCAGGAAAATTCCAGGCGCCTAGCTAGCCTCAAAAAGTAAGTGAGCATGATGGGTTGATAGGTGCAGCAAAACATCATAGCACATGTTTACCTATGTAAGAAACCTGCACATGTATCCTGGAACCTAAAATAAAGTACAATTAAATAAAAAAATAGTAAATGAGGCTGGGCATAGTGGCTCATGCCTGTAATCCCAGCATTTTGGAAGGTCAAGGTGGGTGGATCACCTGAGGTCAGGAGTTCAAGGCCAACCTGGCCAACATGGTGAAACCCTGTCTCTACTACAAATATAAAAATTAGCCGGGTGTGGTGGCACGCACCTGTAGTCCCAGCTACTCAGGAGGCTGAGGCAGGAGAATGGCTTGAACCCATGAGGCGGAGGTTGTAGTGAGCCGAGATCACGCCGCTGCACTCCAGCCTGAGCAACTGAGCGAGACACTGTCTCAAAAGAAAAAAAAAAAAAAGAAAGAAAGAAAAAAATAGTAAATGAGCAGGCTGATACACAAGGAGATAGTAACCAAATAGTCTCCCAAGCAAGTGGGAGTCATAAGGTGTTTTGGTTCCCTATAGAACCTAAAAGATAACTTGTGTGTGTGTGTGTGTGTGTGTGATAGAGCCTTACTTTGTCGCCTGGGCTGGAGTGCAGTGGTGTGATCTTGGCTCACTGCAACCTCTGCCTTTGGGTTCAAGCAGTTCTCCTGCCTCAGCCTCCCGAGAAGCTGGGATTACAGGCACTCACCACCACTCCTGGCTAGTTTTTGTATTTTAGTAGAGAGGAGATTTCACCGTGTTGGTCAGGCTCGTCTCGAACTCCTGACCTCGTGATCCGCCCGCCTCGGCCTCCCAAAGTGCTGGGATTACAGGCGTGAGCCACCGCACCTGGTAAAGATAACATCTTAACAAGTTCTCGAGTTGCTTTTCAGAAACACCCACCAGATAGAAAATGCCACCACTATCACATAGGCATCACAGGGAGGAAACTGAGGATGAACTCTGACCGCCATTCTTTGTCCTAAATTTTTTCCTGGGGTTGTGGAGCGAGTCACACACATGGACCAGACTTTCATGTATTGGTTTATGATTTTGCCTGCAACTGCTGCTTTTCTGAAAGGGCCCCTTGCTTTTTTTTTTTTTTTTTTTCGGATGGAGTCTCGCTCTGTTGCCCAGGCTGGAGTGCAGTGGCGCCATCTCGGCTCACTGCAAGCTCTGCCTCTTGGGTTCATGCCATTCTCCTGCCTCAGCCTCCCGAGTAACTGGGACTACAGGCGCTCACCACCACACCTGGCTAATTTTTTTCTATTTCTTTAGTAGAGACAGGGTTTCACCGTGTTAGC
Organism: Piliocolobus tephrosceles; assembly: GCF_002776525.5. NCBI lineage: Eukaryota > Metazoa > Chordata > Mammalia > Primates > Cercopithecidae > Piliocolobus > Piliocolobus tephrosceles. The sequence goes on along the minus strand of NC_045450.1, from coordinate 22,749,396 downwards.
CAGGATGGTCTCGATCTCCTGACCTCGTGATCCACCAGCCTCAGCCTCCCAAAGTGCTGGGATTACAGGCATGAGCCACCATGCCCAGCCTACCCTTGCCTTTAAAAACCCTTGCTTGTAAGCCATGGGGGGGTTCAGGTCTCAAGTGTTAGCTACGCATTGTCCTTGCTTGGTGCCATGTAAATAATGCCCTTTTCTCCCACTGCAAATCTTGGCATCAGCATCTGGCTTTACTGCACTGGGGCAAGCAAACCCCAGTTCTGTTCAGTCACATGTGGTGATGGATGGGGGTCACTGCTGGTGAGCTGGTCCTGGGTTCTGGAAGAAGAGCTGGACACAGTGTAGGGAGAACGAAGACAAGCTGGAACCCACCGGCACCTCTGGATTGTCCTCACCACCTTGAACCTTCAGAGTGCTTTGGTGCTGCTTCCCTCCTGCCTCCCACATCTCATACGCCTTTACTTTCGGCAGCTCCTACCAGGAGCCTGATAGGGAAGGGGATTCTGAGAAGCATGACTCCCAGTGGAACCAAACTGACTGTAGAATAATGCAATGCCTATGCAACACTGTTTGTGTTCATTAAATGTGGCTAATAGGGTCATGTCCTCAAGCTGTGAGATTGTAGGGCCCTTGAGAGACAGGCTTTATATTTTAACACATGATGCAAGTACAGTACCTTTCCCAGAGCTGGCAAGGGGAGGAGGTGGCCACCGCTCCTCATTCCTGTCCCCATGTCCCTTTAAGAGAAAGTAATACTAACAGAATAGGGTCAGATTCTAGAACAAGGGGCCACATTTATCAGTGGCCAAGGTCACTGTGCACTGACATGATATTTGCGGCCATCTTTGGCTGCAGAGGTAAGAGCAGTGGTTCTCAACCTTGGCTCCACAATGGAGTCATCTGGGGGAGCTTTACACGATACTCATGGCTTGCCCCTCTCCCCCAGGAGATTCTGATACAATTGATCTGGAGTAACAGTCTGGCACTGAGATTTTTAAAAATCTCCCCAAATGATTCTTTTTTCCCCTTTCCTTTCTTTTCCTTTCCCTTCCTTCCTTTCTTCCTTCCTTCTTTCCTTCCTTCCTTCCTTCCTTCCTTCCTTCCTTCCTTTCTTTTTTGTTTTTTTTTGACACGTGGTCTTGCTCTATCCCCCAGTCTGCAGTGCAGTAGCACAATACAGCTCACTGCTGCCTCAAACTCCTGCGCTCAAGTCATCCTCCCACCTTAGCCTCCTGAGAAACTGGGTCTACAGGTGCATACCACCATGCCTGGCTAATTTATGTATCCTTTTTCTTTTTATATGTAGAGATGGGGTCTCTCTATGTTGCCTACACTGGTGTCAAACTCCAAGGCTCAACCAATCCTCCTGCCTCAGCCTCCCAAAGTGCTGAGATTACCCAGCCTAGGACTGAGGAGAATGGGTAGCCACCATGTCCAGCCTACCCCAGGTGATTCTAATGGGCAGCCAAATTTGGGGACCACTGGAGGGTCAAGACCTGCAGCTTGGTAGGCTCCTTCTCCTCTTCTTTCCCATGCAGTTAAAAGGTTAAATGGAACTGAAGCTAGCTGGCCTTCTTGGAGAGGCCTGAGTGTTACAAAACAGAATGGGTGTCTACTCACTGGTGAAGCAAAGCCAAACCCTGACATTGGGATTGCAATAAAAGAAAATGTGGCCCTTTATTACAGGGTGCCAAGGAGAATCGGGCAGCTGATGCTTCAGACCTGAACTCTCTGATGGCTTACAAGAAAGGGACTTTTTTTTTTTTTAGATGGTGTCTTGCTCTGTCACCAGGCTGGAGTGCAGTGGCGCGATCTTGGCTCGCTGCAACCTCTGCCTCCTGGGTTTGAGCAATCCTCCTGCCTCAGCCTCCCAAGTAGCTGGGACTACAGACACACGCCACCACGCCAGCTAATTTTTGTATTTTTAGTAGAGACAGGGTTTCACCATGTTGGCCAGGATGGTCTCGATCTTCTGACCTCGTGATCCACTCACCTCACCCTCCCAAAGTGCTGGGATTACAGGTGTGAGCCACTGTGCCCAGCACAAGTAAGGGATTTTAAAGGCAGGGGGGCAGAGGTTACAGACAAAGTCATAAATCAGTATGTGGAGGCTGTACTTTGGCTTGACCAAAAAAGGTGCAACACCTTGGTAGCGGCCCACAGGTCACAGGTGGGTTCAAATATTCTCTGATTTGTGATTGGTTAAGGAGATGAAGCTTTGTCTAAAAATTTGGGATCAGCTGAAAAGACTGTTAGCTCTGGCTTGTGAACATGACCCCTTCCAGGTCCTCAGGAAGAAATTAGAATGAAAAATGCGGCTGGGTGTGGTGGCCCATGCCTGTAATCCCAGCACTCTGGGAGGCCGAGATGGGTGGATCACTTGAGGTCAGGAGTTTGAGACCAATCTGACCAACATGGTGAAACCTGTCTCTACTAAAGATACAAAAAATTAGCCCAGCGTGGTGGCACTCACCTGTAATGCCAGCTACTTGGGAGGCGGAGGCAGGAGAATCACTTGACCCTAAGAGGTGGAGGTTGCAGTGAGCTGAGACTGTGTCACTACACTCCATCCTGGACAACAGAGGGAGACTCCATCTCAAAAAAAAAAAAAAAAGATGGCAATCAGAGTTCTGCCCTCAGATCCCCCTTTTCTGAGGGCTACCTGCCGGTGGATCCATTTGGTGAGGGTCCAGATTTCCAAAAAATAAGTCAGGCACATTTGTTAAGATTTTGTCTTTAGTTTTTATGGGGAACCAAACATTCTCATGACTCTAACATCCTTGGCTTTTGTTTTAAGCACCATTACCCTCTTGCTTATCAAATTGCTCATTTACTTCTCAGTCCTAGCTAGGTGCCTGGAATTTCCCTGGAGACGTAACTGCCCAGTGGGTTCACCTTGCTCGCTGCCTAGACAGAGCCAATTTCTCAAGACAGGGGAGTTGCAATAGAGAAGGAATAATTCACGGAGAGCCGGTTGTGCGGGAGATCGGAGTTTCATTATTCCTCAAATCAGTCTCCCCAAGCATCTGGGGATCACAGGTTTTAAAGACTACTTGGTGCGTTGGGGGGAAGCCAGTGAGCCAGGACTGCTGATTGGTTAAGTAGGAGATGAAATCATAGGGAATTAAAGCTGTCCTCTTGCCCGACGTCAGTTCCTGGGTGGGGATCGCAAGATCAGATGAACCAGTTAGTGGATCTGGGTGATGATTCATCAAGTACAAGATCTGCAAAATATCTCAAGCACTGATCTTAGGAGCAGTTTAGGGAGGGTCAGAATCCTGTAGCCTCAGCTGCATGATTCCTAAACCATCATTTCTAATTTTGTGGCTAATTTGTTAGTCTTACAAAAGCAGTCTAGTCCCCAGGCAATGAGGTCGGTTTTGGGAAAAGGCTGTTATCGTCTTTGCTTTGCACTATAAACTAAGTTCCTCCCAAAGTTAGTTCAGCCTAGGCCCAGGGCAGCTTGGAGGTTAGAAGCAAGATGGAGTTGGTTAGGTTAGATCTCTTTCATGGTCTCAGTTACAATTTTGCAATGGTGGTTTCAGAAGGAACTCAAGGTTTTCCTTTATTTCCTTGCTTTTGTGGTCGAGGGTTGCCTAGAAGACGCCAAGAGGAGTTCCGGCTTTGTCTCATGATCACTTTTTCTTTCCTCAACACCCTTTACTTTTGTCTCAATGACCCACTGATGATAAGATGTGGACCAACGGGGAACAAGAGGTTCCCATTAGGCCTGAAGGCTCCAGTCCAGTTGACCAGAGATTCCTGCATGTACTGACACTCGCTCCTCTTCTCCATACAACTGTGAGGGGTGATCCATGGGGTCAGAGAGAGGCTATCTCAAAATCCTCTGGGATTCTTAAAAAAAAAAAATTTTTTTTTTTTTTGACAGTCTTACTCAGTCACCCGGGCTGGAGTACATACAGCTCACTGCAAACTTCTAGATTCAAGCAATTCTAGTGCCTCACTAAATGTGGCTAATAGGGTCATGTCCTCAAGCTGTGAGTAGCTGGGATTACAGGTGTGCACCACCACGCCTGGCTAATGCTTGTATTTTTAGTAGAGACGGAGTTTTACCATGTTGGCCAGGTTGATCTTGAACTCCTGACCACAGGTGATTCACCTGCCTCGGTCTCCTAAAGTGCTGGGACATGAGCCACCGCTCCCAGCCTGGGATTCTTAAAAAATCCTCTTGTCTGAGCCCCACCGAGGACCAATTAAATCAGACTGTCAGGGAGGGGTGTTTTGTATTTTGTGTAATTTTGCATATTTTACAAAAATTTTTATGGAGTTACATATTACACTAGGGTACGTTAATCTTGAATCTTGAGTGTACAGCTCAACAAGATTTTTTTTTAGTTAATTTTTTGGAAAGAAGGCCTTGCTCTGTCACCCAGGCTGAAGTGCAGTGGCGTGATCACAGCTCATTGCAGCCTCACCATCCCAGGCTCAGGTGATACTCCCACCTCAGACTCTGGAGTAGCTAAGACTACAGGTGCAAGCCACCACACCCGGCTAATTTTTAAATTTTTTATAGCGATGGGGTCTTGCTATGTTGTTCAGGTTGGGATTCCTGGCCTCAAGCAATCCTGCCATCTCCGTCTCCAAAAGTGCTGGGATTACGGGTGTGAGTCACCATGCCCAGCCAGCTCAATGAATTTTTACAAAAGTATATGCCTATGTACCACCATCCAGATGAAGCTTTAGAACTTTTCTAGCACCCTCTAGAAAGTTCCTTAAGGCCCTCCTGATTCAGAATGGCTGGGCTCCTGGCTAAACTCCACCCTTAAGCCTGGAACCGTGGCTCTAAGCGAAAACAGCTGACCCCATTTTTCCTCCCAAATGTTGCCTTTTTGGCCTGCCATGCCCTTATGCTGTGTCCATAAAAAGACTTCAGCTGGCAGAGCAACACAAGTGGCTGAGTGTCGGGGATACAAGTGGCTGAGCAGAGAAGCAACCGAGCGTCAGAGACTATGGATAGACACAGCTAACTTCAGACTGTGCAGCTTTAGAAAGGGGCCCAGCCGGAGATGGCCCGGTTTCAGGGAAAGATCACCTTCTTCTCACACCATCCGCTTTCCAGCTCCCCATCCCGCTGAGAGTCACTTCCATTGCCCAGTAAAATCCTCCACATTCATTACCTTTCAATCCATTCCTGTGACCCGATTGTTGCTGGACTCTGAACAAGATCCCGGGTGCCAAGAGGGCAGGGGCTACCACCCTGACCCTCCAGTGAGCTGGTTGGCACTTTGCTGTCCCTGGGTGGCAGAGCTGAAAGAACATTGGTTGCAACATACTTGGATGCTGCTGCGGGGCCCGCACAGAGTCTGCTCCTGCCAGAGAGGAGCGACCAGCCAGTTCCAGTATTCATTCGCTCCAGTTTCCGCACTCACTTGCTTGCATGCTCCCTCTCGTGAGGAGTGGCCAGCAGCAGGCTGAGATAGATTAGCCACTCCAGTTCCCTCCCACGAAGGGGGTCGAGGGAATTATCCTGTCTCACTCGCAGACAGTAACTCCTGCCACCCACCAGAATAGGGCACCACTATTCTGGCCTCTGTACCTCTAGATTAGTTTTGCCTGTTCCTGACATCATATAAGTGAAGCTGTGCAGTATGTGAGGTTCATCCACATTGTGGGGGCAGCAGTCATTCATTCCTGTGATGAGTATGTCACAAATTATTGATCCATCCTATTGATGATGAAAATGTGGTTGTTTTCAATTATCTGGCTATTGTAACAAAAGCTCCTATGAACATGTTGTACACTTTTTTTTTTTTCTTTTTTTGACATGGAGTCTCACTCTGTGGCTCAGGGTGGAGTGTAGTGGCAAGATCACAGCTTACTGCAGCCTCCACCTCAAGTGATTCTCCTGCCTCAGCCTCCTGAGTAGTTGGGATTACAGGCTTGCGCCAAAACACCCAGCTAATTTTGTATTTTTAGTAGAGACAAGGTTTCTCCATGTTGGCCAGGCTAGTCTAGAACTCCTGACCTCATGTGATCTGCCTGCCTTGGCCTCCCAAAATGCTGGGATTACAGGTTTGAGCCACTGTGCCCTGCCTGTACACTTTTATCTTTTTTTTTTTTTTTTTTTTAAGACGGAGTCTCACTCTGTCACCCAGGCTGGAGTATAATGGCGCAATCTCAGCTCACTGCAACCTCCACCTCCTAGGGTCAAGCGATTCTCCTGCCTCAGCCTCCCAAGTAGCTGGGATTACAGGTGTGCGCCACCACACCCGGTTAATTTTTGTATTTTTAGTAGAGACGGGGTTTCACTATGTTGGCTAGGCTGGTCTCGAACTCCTGACCTCAAGTGATCTGCCGCCTCAGTCCCTCAAAGTGTTGGGATTACAGGCGTGAGCCAGTGCACCTGGCCTCACTTTTGTTTTTTCATGAATTTGTTTTTGTTAGGCATATACTTGAGGATGGGATTGCTGGGACATAGGGCAGGAGTATGTTTACCGTTTATAGCTTTGTCCAAAAGGCCACCGATACGGCCAAAGAGTAGAAAGGAGAGCTTTATGGGTGATATCAGTTTGTAAACTGCGAAGAGACAGTCTCCAGCCTGGACCAAAGGTGCTCTCTTTTCAAAGAGGGAAAGAGCAGGTTGGGTTTTATGCCTCACAGGACTTGTATTATACATATTCAGCAAGTCTAGGGGAACAGCTGTACATATTTAAGAGGGGCGCTAAGTGCATGTGCAGTGGGTAAACCTATATGTAACATACATCTCATGCTCACTTTGGGGTGGAGTTCTAGCATTAAAATGAGGTGGAGTTAGGCCGGGCGCGGTGGCTCAAGCCTGTAATCCCAGCACTTTGGGAGGCCGAGAGGGGCGGATCACGAGGTCAGGAGATCGAGACCATCCTGGCTAACACAGTGAAACCCCGTCTCTACTAAAAAAATACAAAAAACTAGCCGGGCGAAGTGGCGGGCGCCTGTAGTCCCAGCTACTCTGGAGGCTGAGGCAGGAGAATGGCGTGAACCCAGGAGGCGGAGCTTGCAGTGAGCTGAGATCCGGCCACTGCACTCCAGCCTGGGCCACAGAGCGAGACTCCATCTCAAAAAAAATAAAAAATAAAAAATAAAAAAAAAAATGAGGTGGAGTTTGGCTCTTTACATAAAAAAGGGAACTACAGGACACAGAAACAGTTTGTGCACAGCCTCTGTAAGCTGCCAAGACTGGCTTAAGGTCTGCAGTTGCTTATCAGAAAAAAAAGACCAGTCCTCTGTCCAACAGAGTTGTAGTGGTCTGAGTTGTAAATCAGAGTTAGTAGAGGCCTGGTACTTTGCCTGCTACCTCCTATTGCGTTAGGCAGTTTAGAAAGGGTATGGTTTTTCTTGTAGCAATTTAGGGAGTTTCCATGCCAATCACTCTGAACCCTCAACCTGTGGGTAACGTTTGTTTCCCTAACCACAGGGCCCATGTTAGTTGATACAGGGGAGTCTATTTTGGTCTCTCAGATCACAGTGGACAGGGCATAGGGTTTTGTTTGTCTGTTTCTAAGTTCCCAAGGTGGTTCTAACGTTTAGCCATAGTTGAAAATATCTGACATGGCTGGGCGCGGTGACTGGGCACGGGTAGGTGGCCCACAGTGGCGGGCCTCCCAGCACTTTGGGAGGCTGAGGCAGCGGATCACCTGAGGTCAAGAGCTCAAGACAAGGCTGGCCAACATGGCGAAACCCTGTCTCTACTAAAAATACAAAAAATTAGCCAGACATGATAGCACATGCCTGTAATCTCAGCTACTCGGGAGGCTGAAGCAGGAGAATTGCTTGAACCCAGGAGGCAGAGGTTGCAGTGAGCTGAGGAGCTGAGATTGCAACACTGTACTCCAGCCTGGGTGACACAGCAAGACTCTGTCTCAAAATAAATAAATAAATAAATAATAAATAATAATCTCACCTGGAAGATAAATAGAGGCAGTAATGTGGGGCTGCATTGTAATAAAACCCAAGTCAAGGCTAGGTGCAGTGGTTCACGCCTGTAATCCCAGCATTTTGGGAGACCAAGGTGTGTGGATCACTTGAGGCCTGGAGTTCAAGGCCAGCCTGGCCAACATGGCAAAACCCTGTCTCTTCTAAAAATACAAAAATTAGCTGAGCATAGTGGCGTGCGCCTGTAGTCTCAGCTACTCGGGAGGCTGAGGCAGGAGAATTGCTTGAACACGGGAGGAAATATACAATATTGCAATTAATAATATAACTATATAATGAATATAAATGTAATTAATATATAATAATACATAATAAAATAAGTGGACTAAGGAAAGAAACACTTTCTTAAGACTTAGGTGTTCTATAATCCCAGCGCTTTTGGGGGCAGAGACAGAAGAATTGCTTGAGGCCAGTAGTTTGAGACCAATCTCAGCGACAAAGTGAGACCCCATCTCTACAAAAAATTTTTAAAAAATAGCAGGGCATGGTGGTGTGTGCCCATAGTTCCAGCAACTTGGGAGGCTGAGAGATGAGAGGATCACTTGAGCCCAGGAGTTCAAGGCTGCAGTGAGCTATGATTGCACCACTGCACTCCAGCAAGACCCTGTCTCTAAAAAATAAAAGGACTTAAGTGCTTATTCTTGGACTGAAGGAAACATACATCTGTTTCCCTGCCCCAGTCCAGTTCAATATTAGCTGTTTATTTCCCACTGGCAAGTGAAAGATTTAGTTTCTATCCTATGATTAGGGGACAGCAGAGGTGGAATCTGTGGAGCAAAGTCCCTGCCAGGCAGCTGAAATCCTAACACACCAAAGGCTGTCTCTAAAGATAACCCAGCTTTGGTTTACGTAGCAGATGCCATGTCAGAATTAGAGTTATTTCCTCTGTCCTAGCGGGAGAGGTAATGGAAGGTCACGTTATCATTCTTGGGAAGATGAATTTCCTCAGAACCACAAAAGGCCTTTGTATTATGGTGCTCTGGGCCCCTCTGGAGGAAATCAGGCTCTATTCTCTGGGAAAGGGGAAGTAATAATAGTCAGTCTTTAAGGAACAAATAAGAGAAGCTCTGAGGTAACTGTAGCGCCTCCTGGGAACAACCCATGAACTACCTTTAAAGGGTGAGTAGCCCCATTGTCTCGGAAGAATGAAATAGAACTTTTTAAGAGCCTAAAGGAGATGAATAGCTCTTGCATGTGTCTCTGGGAAGGATAAAAATGCAGAACTTCCTGGGTGGCTAATTCCTTGGGGATAATGGTGACAGCTCTAAGTGGAAACACTAAGCAAATGCTCCACTCTGTGGAGTGAGATTCTCCCTTGGAACTGCCATGCATTGCAACAGTTGCGGTCAGTTGAAAGGTAGTGTGAGCACTGATACATGAAACAGAAGCCATGTGTGACATCAAGGAGGGTGTTGACAATGGGTGAGTGGACCATCAAGGCATGGAAGCTGGCCTATAATATTTTTCTTATTTTCCTCCACACTCTGAAGCCTGCAAATGTCCCCAAATGTCCCTTCCTCAAAATCTGCTATCCCTCTTCAACAGCCAATAAAGCTCCAACCATCTAAGCTGCCCTTTTTTTTTTTTTTTTTTTCAGACAGAGTCTTGCTCTGTCACCCAGGCTGGGACTACTCTTGGCTCGCTTGAATCACTGCTTCACATGATTCTCTTGCCTCAATCTCCCAAGTGTCTGGGACTACAGGTGCCCACCACCACATCTGGCTAATTTTTGTATTTTCAATAGAGACAGGATTTCACCATGTTGGCCAGGCTGATCTCAAGCTCCTGACTTCAAGTGATCTGCCCACCTTAGCCTCCCAAAGTGCTGGGATTACGGGCGTAAATCACTGAGCTAGGTCTGTTGCCAAAAATTGACCATCTCAGGTGTCTACTGTCCTCTGCCTCTTCTGCTGATGGAGAGGGATACGCTCTGATCTCTGTTTCTCCTGGTGGAGAAGAAGGAGGTGGAGGGAAGAAAGAGTCCTGGTCCCATGGATGGGGGGTACAACGAGAGGGTGCAACCATAATAGATTTGTTGCCTAATACACACAGCAAGTTGATATGCCAAGACATCAGGTTGCAGCAGAGGGCCACCAAATGAGGAGATGGGAGGGATCCTCAAATCCATCTTCTTGAGGAATGTTAGATACAATTAGGTTCCCTCTTCAAACAGCTTATCCAGTTTCCTCATTCTCTATCCTGTAATTCCAAATACCCCCTTGCCTTTGCTGCACCCCAACTTGTCTGAATATGCCTGAACTTGCTACAACCCCAGTCCACATTCCTTTCCTTATGAGGGAATAGGTTACCTTCCTAGTCCTCCCGTAAATGACCCCCCTTCTCTCTCTTCTCACCTCCCTTAAGTGCCTACCTTATCTAAGAAAGTTAAAACGTTTAGCCAGTTGACACTAGTTTAGACTGTGCGGTCCAACCCTAGCCAATTGGGGAAAGACACAGAAGCAGAAGCTGCATTAGAGATAATAAAAACCCTTGCTTTCCTTTGTTCTGTGTGCTCTTGCCATTGTTCCATATGCAAGACGCACCCTTCTGCAGAAGTAAATTTGCCTTGCTGAGATGTTCTCTGTCTAAGCATTTGTTTTCTTTGTGACTCTGAGCTCTTATTCACAACAAGGAAATTGGGGATAGGGTTTTTAAGGGTTTCGGAGTGAGCTCAAGTGTGGAGATTGTTGATTGGTTGAAGAGTGCAGGGTAAAGTCACGGGACAGGGAGATGAAGAAGCTTTGTTCTCATGCTGATCCTGTTCCTCTGGGGATCTTCAAACTAGTTGGCATCAGCTATTTGACTGGAATTTGGGATCTGAAAAACATCTTAAGTAAGTTTCTCTCTTTTTTTTTTTTTTTTTTTGAGAAGGAGTTTCACTCTTGTTGCCCAGGCTAGAGTGCAATGGCATGATCTCCGCTCACCACAACCTCTGCCTCCCAGGTTCAAGCAATTCTCCTGCCTCAGCCCCCTGAGTAGCTGGGATTATAGGCATGCACCACCACACCTGGCTGATTTTTTTTTATTTTTATTAGAGACAGGGTTTCTGCATGGTGGTCAGGCTAGTCTCAAACTCCTGACCTCAGGTGATCCACCCACCTCAGTCTCCCAAAGTGCTAGGATTACAGGCGTGAGCCACTGTGCCTGGCCCATCTTAAGTAATTCTTAAACAAAAGCTTTATGATTCTAATGTCAGGAACAATGGGGATGAAAGTCAATTCTCTTTTTTTTTTTTTTTTTTTTTTTTTTTGAGATAGAGTCTTATTCTGTTGCCAGGCTGGAGTGCAGTGGCGGGATCTCAGCTCACTGCAACTTCTGCCTCCTGGGTTCAAGCGATTATCGTGCCTCAGCCTCTTGGGTAGCTGGGATTACAGGCATGTGACACCACACCCAGCTAATTTTTGTATTTTTAGTAAAGATGGCGTTTCACCATGTTGCCCAGGATGGTCTCGATCTCTTGACCTCGTGATCCACCTCCTTGGCCTCCCAAAGTGCTGGGATTACAAGTGTGAGCCGAAAGTCAATTCTTTTTTTTTTTTTTTTTTTTTTTGTGAGACAGAGTCTCACTCTGTCACCCAGGCTAGAGTGCAGTGGCATGATCTCGGCTCACTGTAACCTCTGCCTCCCAGGTTCAAGTGATTCTCCTGCCTCAGCCTCCTGAGTAGCTGGGACTATAGGCATGCACCACCACATCTGGCTAATTTTTGTATTTTTTAGTGGAAACGGGGTTTCACCATATTGGCCAGGGTCTCAAACTCCTGACTTCGTGATCTGCCAGCCTTGGCCTCCCAAAGTGCCGGGATTACAGGCGTGAGCCACCATGCCTGGCCAAAAGTCAATTCTTAAACAATCTTAGGACCCTACTGTCCAAAATCTTATCTATAGGAATCATGAGGATGCAATGGTCAGTGTCCAATGCTATGTGATTTTAGCAACAAGGAAGTGGGGCAGAGTACAGCCTGATTAGGGCTTAATTATAGCTATATTTCTGTCCAGAACCTGGCATGCAATTCTTGTCAACTCTGTGCGAATGGTTTCAGGGGGATCTTTCCCATTCAATTATGGCTTACTGTCTCCTAACATAACTGAAGTCGGACTCTACTCACTTCCTGAGATTAACTTATCAAAGACCATCTCCCCATTAAGGGGACATTTAAAAAGCAATACTGGAAAAACCAGCAAGCAAAGATATAGGTATAGGCTTCAATCAGGTTTAAGTTATTTTGGAGAAATGTAAGATTTATTGCTGTACTCACTCCTGTTCAGTGTTGTGAATTATTTAAAATGTAATACAGTGAATATTACCAACATAATTATGGAGGAATAGGAAAGTGTTAATGTTTCAGAGGCCTGATGTTACCCAGGCCTAATATTACTCATGAGGAAGCTTAATATTTAAACAGAATTGGAATGAACTGGGCTGCTTTAAACTGCTTCCTTTATGTTCAAAGCAGACATTATCTTCTCAAGGTGGAATGGCCTTCCATTTGCATAATGTCTTTCCTTTTGTTCCTTCTGTTGTCCCAACTAATTGCTTTAGAATACTGACCTCTGCTGTATCTCCTGTCTTTCTTGCCAATAATGATTTATGGTCCTCTTCCCTCTTGATATGTAAAATGCGAAATGAAAATTCAAGCACTTCAAAGGCACAAGACTTTGTGTAACTCCCCCACATCCAGAATGGCAATATTGATCCTGGGTGCCAGAGAGTGGATCAGGGTAGAGGAGAGAGAAGCCAGCTCCCCTTGGCTTCCTTCTTAACCAAAGTGTTTCATTATGGAACAAGAAGGGCTGGGTTTGGAGGAAAGATTGTAGGAGTTGGGTTCTTAAAATTTTTATAGAAGTTCCCCTTCCTAAGGTAGGCTTGGAGTGGGGATTGCCTGCTTCTTTGAGGTTATTAAAACCAGATAAGTTTCTGTGACTGAATTGTTCTGCCTTCTCTAAATTGTCCTGGAAACTTAAAGGGTAAAGATGCTGAGGCTGGGGGTGGATAGGGCTTGTATTTGTAACTATTGAACAAGTTACCATTTATTAAGTATTGACTATAAGCCAGTCATGTATTAAGTGTCATGCAGGCATCATCTTGTTAAATTTTCACTGCACCCAGTGAGTAGGATTCTATTGTTATCCCCATTTTGCAGGATAGAGAGAAATTTTTTTTCCTCTACCCTCTTAGATTTAGTAACTAGGATGCTATAAATTGAACTGACAAAAGGATAAAGGCATACAGGTTGTATTTGTTGCTAATATTTTAACATTGTACATGTACACATGGATCTCACAGAAAAGGAAATGAAAACTCAAAGAAGTGGTTAGGCCTGAGAGGTTATATACCATTTTAACAAAGAGCAATAAATGTGTGGATAAGTGACAAGACAAGGAAAAGGGTTTGTGCTTCTGGGGGTGGTAAATTGTGGGAAGATAAATACCTAGAAAAGCGGGGACAAACAGAAGATAATGGTTATTTCAGTAAGGTTTGTTTATACAGATTCAAGTTGGTGCACTCTCCAGTGATAAGAGTCACCTCCTTTTCCTGGTATGACAGAAGGGAGCCCGGACACCTTTTTATGCTCTGCCTTTATATAGAAAGTGAAGGGTAGAGAACTTTTCCTGCATCTGCTGTTTTTTTCTCAATTGCCTTCAGCTCAAAATAATTCTTATGCCAAAGTGTCATATTTTGGGGTGGCATGCTCTGATGCCCTTCAGCAGCTGAGTAAACTGAAGCACAGAAAGCACCTTACCTAAAGCCACAGAGCAGGGACAAGAACTGGGCCTATTTTAAAGACAGGAAGGATAGACCTGGGGTAGTAGGGGAGCTTTGTGTAGCAAGTCAGTCATGGTCACGTAGCTCAAAGTTTCTGCTCTCTCAGGTCCTTTAGTCCTTGGGACACCTGGCACAGGAAAAGAAGCCGCTTGATCTCTAAGCAGGTGAGCACTAGCAGGAGTGAGTGTAACAGGTTCATCTTGCCTGCTGCACAGATAAAACCAATTAACAGAGACAGCCATATTGCTGTAGAGAAAGACATTAGCCAGGCACGGTGGCTCGCACCTGTAATCCCAGCACTTTGGGAGGCTGAGGAGAGTGGATCACAAGATAAAGAGTTTGAGACCATCCTGGCCAATATGATGAAACCCCATCTCTACTAAACATATAAAAATTAGCTGGGCGTGGTAGCTCATGCCTATAGTCCCAGCTACTCAGGAGACTGAGGCAGGAGAATTGCTTGAACCTGGGAGGTGGAGGTTGCAGTAAGCTGATATCATGCTGCTGCAGTCCAGCCTGGTGATAGAGTGAGACTCCATCTCAAACAAAAAGGAAAAAAAAAAGAGAGAGAGAAAGAGTTTTATAATCACAGGGCTAGCTGAGTGGAAGGATGGGAGTAATTACTCAAATCAGCCTCCCCAATAACTCAGAGGCTAGAGTTTTGTTTTTTATTTTTTTGCGGTGGAGTTTCACTCTTGTCTCCCTGGCTGGAGTACAATGGCACAATCTCGGCTCACTGCAACCTCCACCTCCTGGATTCAGGTAATTCTCCTGCCTCAGCCTCCCAAGTAGTTGGGATTACAGACACCCACCACCTCAGACCTGGCTAATTTTTGTATTTTTAGCAGAGACGAGGTTTCACCATGTTGGCAAGGCTGGTCTCGAACTTCTGACCTCAGGTAATCCACCCAGGATTACAGGTGTGAGCCACTGCATCCGGCCGAGGCTAGGGTTTTTATAAGTAATTTGGTGGACAGGAGGCTAAGAAATGGGTGCTACTGATTGGTTGGGGATGAAATCATAGGGATGTGGGAAACAGTCCTTGTATGCTCAGTCAGCCTCTGGGTGGGGGGCTGAGTCATGAGTCATGAGTCACGGGTCCAGGTGGAGTCAGTTGGCTGCCAGAATGCAAAAGTCTGAAAAACATCTCAAAAGACCAATTCTGGGTTCTACAATAGTGACGTTATCAACAGAAGCAATTGGAGAAGTCACAAATCTTGTGACCTCTGGACACATACCTCTCAAGTAAACGGATTATAGAAAAGCAAGCTAGGGGACAATGGCTGATTATCCTTTATCTATGCCTACATCTGGGCAAAATTTAGGCCCCTCCCATAATCCTAACCTTGTGATCTTTCATTATTCTTACAAGATCGGTTTCAGTCCCCAAACAAGGAAAGGAACAGTTTTAGGGAGTGGCTATTATTATCCTTGCTTCAAAGTTAAACTATAAATGAAATTCCTCCTATGGTTAGCGTGGTCTATGCCTAAGAATGAGTGAGGACAGCCAGTCTGTGAAGCTAGTAGCAAGATGAAATCAGGGAGTCAGGACCAGAGAGTTAGAAGTCAGAGAGGAGTCAAGACTAGAAATGGGGAATAAAATTCAGGTTTCACACCTTTAAAAATTGAAGGGGTGGCCTGCCCCTCCACACCTGTGGATGCTTCTCGTTAGGTGGGACGAGAGACTTGAGAAAAGGAAATAATACACAGAGACAAAGTATAGAGAAAGAAAAGCGGGACCCAGGGGACCAGTGCTGTGTTTTCAGAGGACCCACACTGGCACCCGCCTCTGAGTTCCCTTAGTATTTATTGATAATTATCTTTACCATCTAAACGATAGGGGAGTAGCTAGAAAATAGG
>NC_045450.1:22709136-22733830 GCF_002776525.5 Piliocolobus tephrosceles | reverse complement strand
CTTCTATATAGACACAGTAACAGGCTGATCTCTTTCTTTTCCCCACAAAAAATGGTGGTGGGGGCTAGGCGTAGTGGCTCACACCTATAATCCCAACACTTTGGGAGGCCGAGGCGGGCAGATCACAAGGTCAGGAGTTCAAGACCAGCCTGGCCAACATGGTGAAACCTCGTCTCTACTAAAAATACAAAAATTAGCTGGGCGTGGTTGTGCGAGTCTGTAATCTTAGCTATTCAGGAGGCTGAGGCAGGAGAATCGCTTGAACCCCGGAGGCGGAGGTTGTAGTGAGCTGAGATTGTGCCATTGCACTCCAGCCTAGGCAACAGAGGGAGACCCCGTCTCAAAAACAAAACAAAACAAAACAAAAACTAGCTAGGCGTGGTGGTGCATGCCCATAATCCCAGCTACTCAGGAGGCTGAGGCAGGAGAATAGCTTGAACCCAGGAGGTAGAGGTTGCTGTGAGCCTAGGTAGTGCCACTACACTCCAGCCTGGATGAAAGAGCAAGACTACATCTCAAAAAAAAAAAAAAAGTCATGGTGGGGAGAGGGAAGAAGGCAGAGAAGGAACAGGATATTGAGAGTTAAGGCTGTGAAAGGATTTATTGCAAGGAATGGGCTTATGTGATTGTGGAGGCTGGCTGGGTAAATCCAGAATCCATAGAACAGGCTGTTAGGAAGGGCAGGCTGAAAACTCCTGGGCAGGAGCAGGTGCTGCTGGTGCTGCTGTCCATAGGTGAGATTTCTTTTTCTGTAGGGAAGCCTCAGTTTTCCTCTTAAGGCCCTTTAACTGACTGCATCGGGCCCACCCAGATTGTGGAGATAACTGATTATGCATGTTAACCATGTCTACAAAATTTCTTCGTAGCAACATCTGGATTAGGATTAGGTTTGATTGAATAACTGCACCCTATGGGTTAACCAAATTGACAAATAAAAGTGATAATCATCACAGTGCTCAATAAACAGTTGCTGAATTAATAAATAGTAAACTGGGCCAGGCATGGTGGTTCATGCTTGTAATCCCAGCACTTTGGGAGACTAAGGTGGGAGGATTGCTTGAACCCAGGAGTTCAAGACCAACCTGGGCAACGTAGTGAGACTCCGTCTTTACAAAAAATAAAAATAAAAATAAATGCCCAGGAATGATGCCCAGCTACTCAGGAAGTTCACGTAAGAGGATCGCTTGAGTCCAGAAAGTTGAGATTGCAGTGAGCCGTGAATACACCATTACACTCCAGCCTTGGAGACGGAGTGAAGGCCTGTCTCAGTAAAAATCATAATCATAATCATAAGCTAGTGTGTTTTGTTTTGAGACGGAGCCTCACTCACTCTGTTGCCCAGGCTAGAGTGCAGTGGAACGTTCTCAACTCACTGCAACCTCTGCCTTCCGGGTTTAAGCAATTCTCCTGCCTCAGCCTCCAGAGTA
This sequence comes from Piliocolobus tephrosceles, assembly GCF_002776525.5. Classification (NCBI taxonomy): domain Eukaryota; kingdom Metazoa; phylum Chordata; class Mammalia; order Primates; family Cercopithecidae; genus Piliocolobus; species Piliocolobus tephrosceles. The sequence continues at coordinate 22,732,403 of NC_045450.1, read as the reverse complement.
GCTGGGATTACAGGCATGCACCACTGAGCCTGGCTAATTTTTGTATTTTTAGTGGAAACGGGGTTTCACCGTTTTGCCCAGGCTGGTCTCAAACTCCTGGCCTCAAGTGATCCGCCTGCCTCGGCCTCCCAAAGTGCTGGGATTATAGGCCTGAGCTACTGTGCCCGGCCCTGCTAATGTTTATTCAGGAGTTAATATACGCCACACACTGTTCTAAGAACTTTGTATGTATTAATTTGTTTGCCCTTCCCAACAAATATATGAAGCCAGTATTACTACTTCTGTTAGACATTAGTAGTGTTTATCAATCAATATTTCCTCTTCTCCCTTTTTGCAGCATGTGGTACGTTTTCACTTTGCAGCATTCTTCACATTTGGTGTAGCCATGGCACTTGTTTTGATCAATGAATGCTGTGAGTGATGTGTATCACTTACAGTAGAAACATTTAAGAGCTAGTTTATTTTTCTTTTCTCCTTTTCATTTTGACCAGCAATATTCAGATGGTAGAGTTTCTTCTCAGCTTTTGTCTCCTGGAGTAGGCAACATGTGCAGAACCCCAGCTGATCATGTTGGATACATAGCATGTGTTTCTCCGTTTTTTTTTTTTTTTTAAGATGGAGTCTCGCTTTGTCCCCCAGGCGGGAATCTTGCTCTGTCCCCCAGGCTGGAGTCTTGCTCTGTTCCCCAAGCTGGAGTGCAGTGGCGTGATCTCGGCTCACTGCAACCTCTGCCTCCCGGGTTCAAGCGATTCTCCTGCCTCAGCCTCCCGAGTAACTGGGATTACAGGCACATGCCACGATGTCCGGCTAATTTGGGGTTTCGCCATGCTGACCAAGCTGGTCTTGAACTCTGACCTTATGTGATCCATCCACCTGGGGCACCCGAAATGCTGGGATTACAGGTGTGAGCCACCGTGCCTGGCTGCATGTGTTTCAAGCTACTGATTTTGGAGGGTTGTTTGTTCCCACTGTGTATTTCAACCTATCCTGATAATCCCATTTTATGGATGAGGAAACTTAGGCACAGGGAGGTTAAGTCACTTGTTGAGTCGCACAACTAGTAGATGGTGAAGCCGGGATTTAAACTCATTCATTTATTAATCCATGCTCTCTAGAACCTTAAAACAACTCAGGTTTCCAACTTTTCTAAGGCCTGGGGCTTCAACTTCCCCACCCCTGTACCAGTGGTTCTCAGCTGGAAGTGACTTTAGCCTCTCCCACTTCCAGGAGACATTGGGCAATGTCTGGGAGACATTTTTGGTTGTCATAACTTGGAGGGGGAAGGGAATCATCATGCTGCTATCTCATGGATAGAAGCCAGAGAGGCTGCAAAACATCCCACCATGCACGGAACAGACCACCCTCCACCAAAACAAATAATTATCCAGCTTCTAATGCCATTAGTACTGCTGTTGAGAGGTCTGACTTAAGCTAAATTCCTCTGTTGCTTAAGTTAGCAACAGCTGATTTCTTTTGCTTGCCACCAGACAGTCAGTTGGGTTATTATGAGTTAGTTAATTGATTAATTGAGAGCGGTGGGGTGTCGGTGCTGGGCCTGGTCTTATTTGACATTTGCCTAACTGATCTGGAGGTGTAAGTGGTAAGAGCTCCACATTTGCTGATGACACTTTGCTGTGCCAGGTAGTGAAATGCCAAGCCGCTGGTGATAAGCCGCAGGAAGATCTCACCAGGCTGTGTGAGTGGGCAGAGGAGTTGCCAAGGATGAGCTTCAGTGTGGGTAAGTGTAAGGTGCCGCGCTTGGCAAAAATAATCCAAGCTATACATAGAGGTTCGAAGAGGATGGAACAGGATACAAGAAAATGAATAAGAATTAAAAGAACTCCAGAGTGATCCCCAACACTACCTGATTATAAGACTCACCTGAGCTCTAGCTAACGGCCCAGGTACATAAGCTCTTGCCCTGGAGATACTTGGTCAAAAGTCTGTGCATTACTTCTCAGGCCTGCTTTTAATTTCCTGTGGGAATACAGAGCCAACTTTTACAGATTTCCTGATTTTTGAAGAGAAGCCACAAATCCTGACTTTTATGTGTGTGTTCCCATTTTCTCTCATTTTTTGGTCACTTTTAATTTTGATATAATTTGAATCTATAGAAAAAACTGCAAGAATGGTTATAAACAGCTTCCATATACCATTTACCCAGATTCACCAATTGCTAACATTTTGCCCCATTTTCTGCATCATTGTAAGTTTCTAAATTTTAAAATCACACTACGGATCAAGCTAAAAATGAAAAAGAAGGATTTTTTTTTTTTCTTCTTGATACAGGGTCTCACTCTGTCATCCAGGCTGAAGTGCAGTGGTGCAATCATAGCTCACTGCAGCCTTGACTTCCCTGGGCTCAAGCGATCCTCTCACCTTAGCCTCCCAAGTAACGGGGCCTATAGGTGCATGCCACAATGCTGGGTTAATGTTTTGTGGAGATGGAGTTTTACCATTTTGCCTAGGCTGGTCTTGAACTCCTGGGCTCAAGTGATCCGCCTACCTTAGGCTCCCAAAGTGCTGAGATTACGAGCATGGGCCACTGGGTCATTGCACCTGGCCAAAAGGTTTTTTTTTTTTTTTAAGAGATGAGATCTCGCTATGTTACTCAGGCTGGTCTCAAACTCTTGGGTTCAAGCAATCCTCCCACCCCAGCCTCCCGAGTTGCTGGGACTACAGGTGCCCACAGCCATGCGTGGTTGTGAATGAAATTTATTCCTCACACTATCAGTTGGTGACTTCTGAAGCCCAGTCTTACATCAGACTAATTAACTAAGAATCTCTAGGGTGGAGACTGGACATTGTATTTTTAAAGAATTCCCTCTTGGTGATGCTAACGTACAGCAAGGGCTGAGAACCATTGGTGCTGGTCCCCTATGGTAATTTTATTCCCCTTATTGGTGACTGCTTTAGGAATGAGCACATGACCCAACACTGTCCAGTGAGAATAAGGAGAGAGTCTAATGGTGTGCTTCTGTGAAAGCTTTTCCCACTCTTAAAGACACCTTTCTGCTGGATGTTGTATCTTGATACAATGGGATATTGTATTTAGATATGATGGTATACTGGCCTAAGCATGGAATTGTGGAAAATAAAAAGACTTTGGGTCCCTGAGTTTCTTTGAGCTGCGGAAGTAGCTAACCCTGGGACCCCTTTATCTTGAGATTTCTTTTTATGGAGCAGACATTTTTCTTATTTAGGTTATATGGCAGACACCTGCCAAAGATTTGTGCACACTTTATATAATATAAAATTATTATTTGGAAGCAATTTCCCAGACATGGATGACATTTTCAGCATTCCTTCTCCTGGAATTTAGATGGAACTATGTGATTCATTCTCACCAGTGGAATGTGACATAAAGTGGGTTACCTCTGGGCCAAGGTTGTTATGTTTAGGTGCATGATCCTTCACATTCTTACCACCACTTCTTTTCTCTTCCCTCCATTTATCAGGAGGATGACACCAGGATAGCCCTGAAGCCACAATATGGTAGAACTACAAGACAGAAGCAGCTTGGGTCCCTGAGTCACTATGTGGAGTAGAGCCATCTAGGAGTGTTACTCAGCCAGGAGTGCCTGCATTGGTCTTTAGTAAGAAATAAAGGTTTCTTCTGTTAAGCAATTGAGATTTTAGGATTTATTTTGTTATGACAGATGGCCTAGTCTACCTGATTAATACGAGCTAGTTAAGTTGGAGTTACGTGTTACTTGCAGGCAAAAGCATCTTACCTAAAGCATTAGAGAAGGACCCATAATTCCAGATTACCATCTCAAAACTGGTTTTTTGTTTGTTTGACTTGTTTATTATTTACAAAAATAAAGCTATTAACATACCATGAATTTTATATAATATCCAGGAATTCTTGTTTTCAACTTGGTGACTTGGCCTTGCCATTGCCTTTATGAGGTCTTTTTAAACTGATGCTTTACTAAACCCTCAGGCCTGACCACTTGTTTTCTGGTTACTGGTTCTCTCTCAGTCTTGACTCTTTCTGAGCTGAACTTGCTTTGAGGTTCTGATCTCTCTTCAACAAACATCCTGACTAAATACCATTCTGGCATGGCTCTTCTGTCTCTAAAGGGACTCTCAGCTGTCCCCCTATAACTGAGTGTTCCTGAGTTCTGGAGACACAGCTTCTGACTAGTGTTCATTTGGTAACCCACTCAGGCTGGCTCAAGAAAAGGGAGGATTGTTGAAGGAATGTAGAAAAAGTGACCCAGGGATCTGAGGATGGCAACTCAAATTGAGATGGGCCTTGAGAAAACGGGACAGGGAAGCTATTAGAAATAAAGAAGAGGCCAGGAATGGTGGCTCATGCCTGTAATCCCAACACTTACGGAGCCTGATGCGGGAAGATCACTTGAGCCCAGGAGTTTGAGACTAGCCTGGGTAATATAGTGAGACCCCATCTCTATACAAAATTTTAAAAAATAGCTGGGTGTGATGGCACACCTGTAGTCCTAGTTACTCGGGAGGCTGACGTGAGAGGATCACTTGAGCCCAGGAGGTTGAGGCTACAGTGAGCCGTGATCACATCACTGCACTCCAGCCTGAGTGACAAGGAAGCCACTCTCTTCCTCTCCCTTGAGATGTTCCTGCTTTCCTCTAAACAGTTCTTAATGCATTCTCCTTCCTTCCTTCCTTCACTCAGGTATCTGAGCACCTACCACGTGAACAGCTCCATGTTAAGCATGGAGGATACGGTCAAGGACCTTGCTCTCATAAAATGTGTATTCTCGTAGGGAAATCTATACAAATAAATAAACAAATACAAAACAAAACATTACAAAATTTTGAGCTCTCAAGGGAATAAGGATGAACTTGAGTAAAGAATAAGAGGTGATCTACTGTAGAGAGTTGCTGAGGAAAGTCCTCTCTCAGGATTGACTTGTCCAGCTCAGATATGAAGGATGAGAAGGGGCCAGTCATGTAAAGAGATTGAAGACATTTCAATCAGTAGAAATGGCAGGTGCAAAGGCCCTGAGGCTTGATCAAGGAACTGATAAAAGAAAGACAGCCTGATTGGAGTGTAGGTAGCAAGAAGGAAGTATTAGGTTGGTGTAAAAATAATTGCAGTTTTTTTGCCATTGAAATTAATGGCACAAAATAAAGTTAATTTTGCACCAACTTAATGGCACAGAATAAAGTTGAATAGGTCAGCATGCTCCTGATAATGCAAGAACTTGGAGATCCTAGCAAATTTTTTTTTTTTTTTTTTTTTTTAAGATGGAGTCTTGCTTGGTCACCCAGGCTGGAGTGCAGTGGCATGATCTCAGCTCACTGCAACCTCCGCCTCCCAGGTTCAAGCAATTCCCCTGTTTCAGCCTCTTGGGTAGCTGGGATTACAGGTGCCTGCCACCATGACTGGCTAATTTTTTTGTATTTTAGGTAGAGACAAGGTTTCACCATATTGATCAGGCTGGTCTTGAACTCCTGACCTCAGGTGATCCACCCGCCTCGGCCTCCCAAAGTGCTGAGATTACAGGCGTGAGCCACCATGCACGGCCAAAAATTTGAATTTTATTTAAGTACAATGAGAAGCCTTTAGAGAGTTGTCTTCTCTTTACCAAGCAGTTTTTTTGGTATAACTTTAACCTGCATTTGGCTGACTGTTGCAGCCCTATCCTCATGGGTCTCTCATATCCTCTCTGTTTTGCTCCTTATAGCCAATTAGCAATTGGCTTCTGTGACTCTTAGTTAAAAGTCTCATAGAGATCATCTGATTGGACCAGCTGGCCTTTTGGAGTCTAGTTACAAATCCTAGACCACTGGCCATCCTATGACTGGATTGGCTGGCCTTGTATCAGGTCCCAATCTTTGATCTAATCAGCTGTGACCAAGGACAGGGTTATGCCTTCCTACCAGGGACTGTAGATAAAGCAGGCAATGATACTCCAGAGATAAGATCTAGGAAACTAGCATTTCACTGGGTGCCTAACTTATTAAACTTCTGAAAATACATGTTAGGTGGTATCTAATGTATTCCTGATTAAAACTGTCAAATGGCTTCTCAATGCACTTAGGGTCAAAACTCAACATCCTTAGCATGCCCTTAATGCTGCTTTCTCTGGACCTAGCTTTATTTTTTGTTCTCACCAGTGCTACTCTTCCTACACCTTACTGGCCTGTCTTCTTCTTGTTGTTGTTGTTGTTTGATTGGTTGGTTGTTTTTTGTTTGTTTGTTTGTTTTTGGTCTCTCCAGTCTCAGGACATTGCACATGCTGGTTTTCTTCCCCTAGACACTTTATTTATTCCCTTTACTCGAATAACTCCCAATCTTGCTTTTGCTCTGATCCTAAATGTCTTTTCCTCTTCTTTGACCTCCCCTCCACCAGCTAAATTAGAGGTCCCTGTGTATTTATTTATTATTTTATTTTATTTTGTTTTATTTTTTTTGAGATAGAGTCTGGCTCTGTCGCCCAGGCTGGAGGATAGTGGCACACGATCTTGGCTCACTGCAACCTCCACCTCCCGGGTTCAAGTGATTCTCCTGCCTCAGCCTCCTGAGCAGCTGGGATTACAGGTGTGTGCCACCACATCTGGCTAATTTTTGTATTTTTAAGTAGAGGTGGGGTTTCACCACGTTGGCCAGGCTGGTCTTGTACTCCTGACCTCAAGTGATCCACCCACCTCGGCCTCCCAAAGTGCTGGGATTATAGGTGTGAGCCACCACATCTGGCCAGAGATCCCCATTTATATTTGTATTTTTTGCATTACATTTTCCCTTCATGGTATAGATCACAATTTTGAATGATGTTGATGTGTATGTTCATTGTTCAGTGCTTGTCTCCTCTACTAGACTGAGAGTTCCATGAGGAGAGTGGTCACATCTTTTGGGATTATTACTCCTTCTGGCTGTCTTAGTCTGTTTTGTGTTGCCGTGAAGGAATCTCTGAGGCTGGGTAATTTATATATAACAGAGGTTTATTTGGCTCACGGTTCTGCAGGCTGTACAAGAAACATGGTGCCAGCATCTGTTCTGGTGAGGGCTCAGGAAGCTTTTACTCACAGCAGAAGGCAAGGGGAGCCGGTGTATGCAGAGATTACATGGCAAGAGAGGAAGCAAGAGAGAGACAGAGGGGAGGTGTCAGGCTGTTTTAAACAACCAGCTCATGTGAACGAATCCAGTAAGAATCCACTCATTCCCAAGGGAGGGCATTAATCTATTCATGAGGGATCCACCTCTATGACCCGTCTGCTTCTCATCAGGCTCCACCTTCAGCATCGGGGATCAAATTTCAACATGAGGTTTGATGGGGGTCAAACATCCAAACGATAGCCCCAGCACACAGTAAGTGCTGTATAAATAAATGAATGAATAAACGGATGAATGCCCAGAAGTTAGAGATTGTGTGACCCAAGGAGTCACAAAAGACTGCATGGTGCTGGGTGCAATGGGTCATGCCTGTAATCCCAACACTTTGGAAGGCCGAGGTGGGCAGATCACTTGAGGTCGGGAGTTTGAGGCCAGCCAACACGGCAAAACTCCATCCTTAATAAAATATAAAAATTAGCTGGGAGTTTTAGTGTACGCCTGTAATCCCAGCTACTTGGGAGAGTAAGGCATGGGAATTGCTTGAATCTGGGAGGTGGAGGTTGCAGTGAGCTGAGATTGTGCCGCCACACTCCAGCCTGGGCAACAGAGTGAGACTCTATCGCAAAAAAAAAAAAAAAAAAAAAAAAAGACTTCATGGAAAGCATGAGGCTTGACCTTGGCCTTGAAGGATGGATAGGATTTAGAGAGGGCAAGTGAAAACCTTTCAGGTAGGGATAACATTTATCAGGAAAGGCAGAGAATTGGGAGAAAGCCTGAGCTAGCCCAGGGTATAGTGTGGACACCAGCCTGATTAGCGCAGAGGCCTGAGCGGACAAGATCTGGAAAAGAAGATTGTCTAGGCAGAAAAGCACCCAAATGGGAAAAATGTAAATAAGTGAACTATATTAAATCACAATAGCTGACATCTATATGGTACTTACGGTGTTTCAAGTTCTTTTCTAAGTGCATTATGAAGGTAAGCTCATTTAATCCTCACCATGAACTTCCGGAGTAAGTACTATATTTGTGCCCATATTATGGATGGCAAAGCTGAGGCAGAGGGCGACGATCTTGTCAAAGGTCTGTGGGTTGATAAATACAGAGTTGGGATCCAAAGTCATTGGATTCAAAGTCAAAGGAATCAAACTCTGCAACTGTCCAGATCCAGTTGCAGAGTTTGTGTGCTTGAATGTTGTGCAAGCTGCCTCTCTGTTCTCAAAAGGCAGAGGCTTAATGTGGCAAAAAGTCAGTTCCAGGGACCACACAGTAAAGCAGCAGCAAAGAGAAACTCAAGGGTTCTGGCCTTGAGCTTGGTAGAGGGATCTGCTGGTCCAGAAATGAGTCAGCCGGGAAACGGAGCTGCATTTGAGGGAGAAGGAGATGGAGAACTCAGCAATGGAGCAAGAGACTCGAGTAACATGGCCAGGAATGCTTAGTGAGGGTCTGCTGTATGGGCTTTCAAGTCAGGCAGACGTGGCTTTGTATATCGGCTTTGCTATCTACTTGTAAGTTTCACTATCTACACAATGGATTTAACAATCATACCTGCCACAAATACGAGGATTCAATGGGACAAGATGAGTGAAGTTCATGGCACAGCGTCTGACACCCAGGGTGGTGGCTTAGTGAATGGAAATACTCTCCCAGTGGACTTGGATGGCAAGGATTGGCCTGAATCCTGGCTGCAACCCAGAAGTGGTAATATTAATATTTATCTGATGCCAGCCAGCGGGGTTCAACTGAGCAGCCTTCAAGCAAAGGTATCCCGAGGCTGCTGTGCCAAAGCTTTTCAGGGAGCAAACCTAGATGGTGTGGTGGGGAGGGATGTGGGGTAGAGGGGGAGTCCTTCTGGGGGTCACATGGCCGTTTCTCTCCTCTAGCACTCTGGCCTTTGCAGAAGGACTTTATTCGTGACTACCAGGGAAGATACACTGCTAGTTAAGGCCCTAGGGCCTTTCTCTCCATCCCAGATCCACTTCCCAGATGCCCTGCTTTTGCACACTCCCTTCCGGGGTGGCTGGATGCTGCTGCTTCCCCTTCACAGTGTTCTTCACCTGTTTGCTCCAGTTCTCAGATCCTTCCCTCTCCAAGGGTGGCTGGAGTCACTTGTCCCCAAGAGTAGGAGGAGATGCATGGCCCCTGAGCAAAGATGACATGCAAATTCACCTAGCATTCCATAGTTTTTTTTTTTTTTTTTTTTTTTTTTTTGAGACGGAGTCTCGCTCTGCCGCCCAGGCTGGAGTGCAGTGGCCGGATCTCAGCTCACTGCAAGCTCCGCCTCCCGGGTTCACGCCATTCTCCTGCCTCAGCCTCCCGAGTAGCTGGGACTACAGGCGCCCGCCATGTCGCCCGGCTAGTTTTTTGTATTTTTAGTAGAGACGGGGTTTCGCCATGTTAGCCAGGATGGTCTCGATCTCCTGACCTCGTGATCCGCCCGTCTCGGCCTCCCAAAGTGCTGGGATTACAGGCTTGAGCCACCGCGCCCGGCCTGCATTCCATAGTTTTAAATAGCTAATGCATTCGGGGATTAAAACCTAGATGATGGGTTGCTAGGTGCAACAAACCACTGTGGCACACGTCTACCCAGGTAACAAATCTACACATTCTGCACTTGTATCCCGAACTTAAAGTAAAATAATAATAATAATAAATTACTTCAGTTAACATTCCCAAATATTTTTCACATGCTTCAAAATAAAATCTCCCTCGTCCTTCATCTTTAAAAAAATTTTTTTTAAAGTAAAGTGCTGTGTAAGCTTCCATGAAAACAAGAGTAGGAGATGATTTGATATGTTGCGTGGCTGCAGTATCACAGAGCATCAAATCACAAGTGGGAAGGGTACTTCCTTTTGACTTCTCCTTTGCTCCTTCTGAGTAAACCAAGGGAAGCATCTTCTTTTGGTGCCAGAATATCCTTTAACACCTCTCGAACACTTTGGTTATATCCTTTTCACAAAGAACAGGTAGCCGGCAGCCGGCCTTCAGCCGAACTCAGGGAGGTGGAGGTTGCAGTGAGCTGAGCTAGCAACAGCTAAAATACGGCATGATTGTTTTTGTTTGCATTGTATTTATTTTCCCAGTTACCAGTTGATTATGGCAAGGAATTTCAGTTTTCTCTTTATAGTAGTGATATAAAGTTCCTTTTCGAAATATATGTATTAAAGGATTGAAAGCGAGTAGGCTTGAAGAAAGACATTAAGTAAACAGTTGTTGATGTGGGATGTGGATATAAAAAACTTCCTAGGAGTGGCACTCAAATGACTGAGCTTGGAAAATGCTGGAATACTGGGGAAGCCACACAACGTAGGAAGCAGAGGCTTAGATACAAATGTCGCTCTGCTCATTAGCACCCAAGACACTTACTTTCTTTGAGCCTCTATTTCCTTACCTGCCAAAATGGAGATGATAATTCCTACTACACGTGGTTCTTTGGAGGACTAAATGAGATAATTTAATGTATATGCATGCCATTTGCATGCAATGACTCAAGTGTTGAACAAAATGAATTGTCCCTAGGTGCACTTCACAATGAAATTCACTGTGTGAGTTTGGCAAGGTACTAGTTTCCCAGTACTTCTGCCCCATAGTGGGAATAAAATTTGGGCAAGTCACAGCACTTCGCTTTCCTCAGTTTCCTCATTGGTAAAGTGGAGACTTTAGGAGGTATTTTCTTCATGGGATTACTGGAGGGATGAAATGATTTTGTATGTGTATGGCAGCAGAACACAGCCTGGTACCCACAGTATCTGTTAGGTATGAGCTCTCAAGCCTGCAACCCTGCCTCCTAGCTTGCTGGAGTCCTAAGTGGGAAGGCTCCTCAGAAGTGTGAAGACCTGGATGTGTACCAAAAATTCTCAAGGAAATCACTGTGGGCATAGGTGACATATTTCTTGTACTTTTTTGTTTTCTTTTTTCAGACAGCATCTCACTCTGTCACCCAGGCTGGAGTGCAGTGGCATGATCATGGCTCACTGCAGCCTCCACCTCCCTGAGTTCAGGTGATCCTTCCATGTCAGCCTCTCAAGTAGCTGGGACTACAGGCATGTGCCACCATGCCCACCTAATTTTTGTATTTTTTTGTAGAGACAGGGTTTCATTGTGTTGCCCAGGCTGGTCTTGAATTCTTGGGCTTGGCCAAGTGATCTGCCCACGTTGGCCTCCCAAAGTGTTGGGATTACAGAAGTGAGCTACCATGCCCGGTCAACATATTTCTCGTGCTTTCTAACATCAAATATTTAAAATATTCATATCCTTCCATTATCTCTTCCCAGAGCCTTCAGAGCCTGTGCATATACTCTCTCTCTCTCTCTTATATAAAGTAACTTCCATTCGGCTTTTATCTTGCTACAGTAACACTTACTGTGGCCTGAACTGTTTCTCCATCCACCTTCCCATTCCCCTGAAATGCGTATGTTGAATCCCTAACCCCCAGTGTGATGGTATTTGGAGATGGGATCTTTGGGAGATAATTAGGGTGAGATGAGATCACGGGGGTGGGACCCGTGGGACCCACACTGTGGGATCTGTGGCTTTATGAAAAGAGAAACTGAGAGAGAGAGAGAAAGAGATCACTTTCTTTCTATCATGTAAGGACACAGCAAGAAGGCTGCTGTCTACAAGTCAGGAAGAGGAGCCCTGAGCAGAAACTGAGTTACCTAGCCTCCAGAACTTTGAGAAGTAAATGTCTGTTGTTTAAGTTACCAGTCTTTGATTTTTTTATTTTTAAGAGCTGGGGTCTCAGCTAGACTTGAACTCTTTAACTCCTGGGCTCAAGTGATCCTCTGGTTTCAGCCTCTAAGGCTGTAGTCCCATGAGCTGGGACTACAAGCTCATGCCACCTCTTCCGGCCCATTTTGATATTTTTTTGTCACAGCACAAGCAGATCAACACCATGCTTACTCTGCCTAAAATCCACCCAAAACATTGAAAAATATGTATTGATTGTTTACAATGTGCTAATCATTTTACACACAATGTTTTATTTAAACCTCACAACTCTGGAGGAGAGTGCTATTATCATGTTCCATTTTACAGATGAGGAGACTGAGGCTTGAGGCTTAGGTGACTCGCCCAAGGTCATAGAGCTATTGCGTGCCAGATTTACATCTTGAAAACCAGCATTCACTCACCCACCCCCAGGTAGCCTCCAGGAATTCAAGCAGAAGGGCGTACTGATTTGGACATTTGTGGGAATACCTTACTAGCTTCCAAAGTTACAAGGTGAGCCTTCGTAGTGGCTCAAGTGTGGATGAGCAAAGTTCAGCTTCCAAGACGGACGTGAGACAGTTTGGAGGCAGGGGAGTGAGTTTGTGTAGGAAACACCCAAAAGAAACAAAACACCCTCCGGCTCGGTTGGTTACAACAAGGCAAAACCTTTAATAACATGAGTGCTTATTACATTAGCTGCTTCGGGGCTCTGACATCTTTGATTTCTGGTCATGTTTTTCTAACACATAAAGGTGAATGCCTCCCTCAGGCCACCTGGGCGGTGGTTGGTTTCCTGAGGATTCGTGTGGGTAGACAATGGGGACAACTATGAACGCGCCTGATGGAGATTCGGAAATCCCCCCTGGCCACCACCCGTGACTTTTAGTAAAGTCCTCTTCCAAGGAGGGAAGAATGTGGAGGTCCTTCCAGTAAAGAAGGAAGAAAGGAAAACATCTGGCACAGATACACAGAGAGAAATGACATTAAGGGATTGGCTTGAAAAGTTAGGGAGGATGGAGGGGTTAGGACTTGGAGGGTGAGGGGCAAATGTGGGAGAGGGCTGAGTCCATTTGGTTTCATTCTTTGTAAAAAGTAATACCATCACGAGGACCATGCCATGCAACCTCAGAGACTTCTCTGTACACTTCCCCCAAGGCTGTGCTGGGCGTGGGGCAGAGGTCAGAGGTCAGTTCAGACGGGCGTGGTGCGCCTGTTGGCCGGATTATTATGCAGTGACTCTTTGAACTCTTTGGGTGTGGAATTGTGGAACTGTAGAAAAGCGTGGTCCCGGTCGGAGTTGAGGAGGGTCCCCATGGTGATCTTTGAGGGGTCCCGGGAGAGGGTGAACATCGAGATGTCAGTGGAAGGGATGGTGTGGAAGCCTTTGCTGATGGGGGACAGGTCTCGGGATCTGGGCTCGGTGGAGCGAGAACTTGACCGCCTCCGGAATCGATACCTGTAGGGTGGGAGGCGGGCAAAAGTAGATTTCTTCAGGAACTCCGAGTGAGATTTGGCTCGTAACTGCTGATGTTTTTCAATATAGATGTGCACGGCAACCACTCCTACAATTTCTGCGATGATGAAAGAGAAGGCTCCGAAATAAAAGGACCAACCATAGGAGTAACTTTTTTTGGAGTCACGCTGCCCGGGGTCTCCAGCGTTGGCTGATATATAAACTATGATGCCAATGATGTTGCTTAACCCTAAGAGAAGGGGAAAAGAAAAATACATCCTTTATAAACCTCAGCGAGAACTGTCACTTTCCATCTTAAAATATTTATAGAAAATGTGGAGATAATGGGGAGAGAGGCTAATGGATTATAGCTGGGAACTCCAACCACCGAGATCTTCTTGCATGGTCTGTCACTTGGGAAAGGAAGAATTCTGCTGCTCAGTTCCAGGCAATGTGTATTCAGCTAAAGAATACACCCTACTCCTACAGCAAGTACAGAAGAACTCAGAATGCACTTATTTTTCCCCTTAGAAGCAATTCATCTCATCAACACTTAATCTTTGGCACTAAGTCATGAAGATTGTAAAACGAACAAGATACACGCCCCTGCCCTTGGATTCTTTACCATTAGTAGCAAAGACTGACATGTAAATGCAATTACAGGAAAATACAGTAAGGGTTCTACCGGAGACACATAAAAATGATTCAGGAAGAGAAGGAGAGAGAAAGACTAAGAACCTGGCACTGAAGATGAGGTGACATTTGAGCCAGATCTGAAAATTAAACAGGGGTGAGCCAGGAGATGAAAGACTGTTGACGATGGCATGTGAGAGAAGGCAATGAGAATAACTTACTAGGGTTCTAACTTGGGTGCTTGGGAGGCTGGTGGCATTTTGAGCTCAAATAAGAGGCAGCAGAGAATCCAGGTTTAGATAAAAGAGGAGGTTTGAACACATTAAGTTGGAAGTGCTTATGGAAAGTCCAAATGGAGCCGCTCAGTGGAAATGTATGGGTCTGGAGCTGAAATTTGGGACAATAAATAAACCCATGGGGAAGAGGTGGGAGCTTACCAAGGCTTCTTATCTGCACAGGATATGATAATGCTTCAGATCAGCTGTTGTTTGAGCACGAGGGCACCAGGACTTGGGGAACAGGAAGCTGTTACCTCCAACAGGCAAGGCTTGCAGACTTAGCTTCCCAGAGTGCCAAAATTGTTGGAAATAGCTGCTTAGCCCACAGGAGAGGAATCAAATTCCTAGGTAGTGGTCAGTAGGAGCAGGAGGTTTGTGGGGCTGTGCACATCTCTGCCTACCTTTCTCATGTTCTTACTCCGAAGGGGATATGTCTCTTTTTGTCCCTTTGTTTCAAGGGCCTCCTCCAGGGCTTGGTGCCAACAGTGACTCATGGAGGTTGTTGGTACACCAGCTGCCATCTCTTTGCCTCTAAATTTAGGCTACCTGTAGGGTGGTGCTAAATGGAGGTTGTCCCTCATTATAGTTTCCGACAACAGTTGGTGAGTAACCATTTCCAGGAGCCTCCTGAATTCTCTCTCTGTTCCTTGAATGTTCCATACTCTTTGTGGGCATCCCCAAGATCTCCCTACAGTCCAGCAACCAAAGGGTTAAACCTTGGTAGAGCAGGAGACACAGGACTGGGCTCCAGTGCCACCCTTCTGATTAGCTGGTGCACATCCAGTAGGATTATTTGTTTTTGTTGTTGTTGTTGTTGTTGTTGTTGTTGTGTTTTAGAGATGGGGTCTTGCTCTGTTGTTACCCAGGCTGGAGTACAGTGGAACAATTATAGCTCACTGTAACCTCAACCTCCTGGGCTAAAGGCACCCTCCCTCCTCAGCCTCTGGAATAGCTGGGACTACAGGTATGTGTCACCAAGCACAGCTATTTTAATTTTATTTTTTAAAGATGGGGTCTTGCTATGTTGCCCAGTCTGGTTTTGAACTCCTGACCTCAAGTGATCCTCCCACCTTGGCCTCTCAAAGTGTTGGGATTACAGACATGAGCCATCATGCCCAGCCTCAATATTTTGAATAGGACTTCTGATTATATTTCATCTAAAACTTGTCTCCAGAGTACATGGCTAAAATCTGCTGCTTCTCTCCTGCCTCCTCTTGGCTCTACCCAGCACAGACATTCAGCAGGTAGGCAGCAAGTTCTCATCACTGAGCTATTTCTTATGATGGGGGCTGACACATCCAGCTCTGTGTCAGGCTGCAAGAAACCACAGGGTGACAAACGGCTCCTCTTCCTGGAGCGTCAATTTGGCTTGAAGATGAGTAGGGAAGACATATTCTTTTATATTAAAATGAACATGGATATAATAAGGAGAAGGCAGAATTCACATGAATTTTTAAGTCAAATGGGAGTCAGACTTCAAAGACCTCTCAGCTCAATGAAGGTGGCTTCTATTGATGTCCCCTGACTCCCCCGGGCCATGTTTTTTCTCTCCTCTGCCGTGAGGAATATTTTGGTGGCAAAGTTTGGAAAGTCCCCAAAGAAGGTCTTTCTGGCGGCAACGCAGTGGGTAGTGGGGAGTGGGGGAAGGAAAGAAAGAAGTTCAAAGAGAGGCTCAGATGTTAGACTGGGCTGATAGGAAGCCAAGTGAGTTGCCAATGATTTACAGGGCACTTACCATGTGCCAGGCACTGTGCAAAATCTTTATATGCATCCTACCTATTAATCATTGCAGCAGGGCCACTTAAAAAATGATTTCCCTTTTACAGATGGGGAAACAGACACAGAGAAGGTAAGTAACTTCCCATGTCGAGCACAGCCATTAAATTAAAAGTAATTGCAAAAACCACACTTATTTTTGCATCAACCTCATAGAAAATGGTTGAAATGAGATTTGAATCCAGAGCTCTTAGCCATGGTGGATTTAGATTTCAGTAACAAGGCTTAGGGAAAACAAGACGTGAGTAGGCAATTGCTTTGTCCTACTTTCAGACTGTAAACTCCCTGAGGGCAGGGACTAGGCTTATCTCCTTCCTTGCTATGGCCTTAACTCCCAGACCAGAGTCTGATTCATAGCAAGAGGGCAACGCATATTGAATGAGTGAGTGAATGGAGTTGATATGAGAATTAAATGGTACATTGTATGTGATAATAGCTACCATGTGTTGAACACATACTGGATGATAGGCACCACTCTGCACATTTTATCGCTACCAACTCATTTAATCCTCTTAACAGCTTCAAGAGGTGAGGCCATTATGATTCTCATTTTTCAGATGGGGAAATAAATGGAAGCACAGAAAGGTTAAGTGACTTGCCCAAGGTCACACAACAGGAAAGTTGTAGAGCTAGATTTGCACCAGGCAGCCTGACTTCAGAGCTTACGCTCTTGGGCATTCTGCATAGTATCTGACACACAGTAGGTGCTCAAGAAAGGATTGTTTTCTCTTTTTTTCCCCCAGCACTCTTATTTACTCTTTTCAAAGGTTGTTAATTGCTTGCCTCAAATGATCAACCTTAGCGTAGATGAGCAAAGAAGAGCCTTCGAGAGTAGTGAATCCTCCAATCCTTTCATTTTAGAGGTGGAAAAACAAGATCTTCAGGTTCTTTGGGGAGATCAGTGGAAGGGTCTGGGATTAGACCCCAAGCCTCTGCCTCCACAGACTCACACGCTTTCTAGTTCCTACATGTCTAATTTACCCGCCATCCCTCACAATACCTGTTGTAAGAAGAAAGTTGCTGGTGACACACTCTTCACTAACAATCCCCTTGGGGGACAAAATAATGATCTTCTCTTGTTCTCAGGAAACTGTCACATCAGCATGACACTGGAACTGATCCCCTGGATTGGCCAAGACCAAGCGCCTGGGAGGTCTGGACGGGGCCACCAGTGACGGGAGTGTGCAAAGAAGTCCCTGGGTTTGCCAGATGCTAACATCTGTCCACACAGAGCAAGGTAGGGGCCACTGCCACCTGTGGGCTGATCTCATTCCCCTGGGGCAAGATGGCAGTTTTCTTTCTGGTCTGTTGCTTGAATCAGTTCTCAGAGACTCAGTTTTAGATAGTCTCCCTTTCTCATCTTATGGAGGGGGAAGCAGTGCAGAAGGAATTCGCGCAAGATCTTGTGGGGCTCCAGATTTTGGAACTGTGTTGTTGCTGCTTTTCTAATACTGGAAAATCATATTGTGCTTTCTCTGTATAGTCTCTGATATGGTTTGGCTCTCTGTCTGCACTCAAATCTCACCGTATTTTAATAATCCCCATGTGTAAAGGGTGGGGCCAGGTGGAGATAATTGAATCAAAGGAGGAGTTTTCCCCATACTGTTCTTGTGGTAATGAATAAGTCTCAGGAGAGCTGATGGCTTTTTGTTTTGTTTTGTTTTGTTTTTGTTGTTTGTTTTTGTTTTCATTTAGACGGAGTCTCACTCTGTCACCAGGCTGGAGTGCAGTGGCACGATCTTGGCTCACTGCAACCTCTGCCTCCTGGGTTCAAGCGATTTTCCTGCGTCAGCCTCCCAAGTAACTGGGACTACAGGTGTGCACCACCACGCCCAGCTAATTTTTGTATTTTTAGTAGAGATGGGTTTCACCATGTTGGCCAGGATGGCCTTGAGCTCCTGACCTCAGGATCCACCCACCTCAGGCTTCCAAAGTGCTGGGATTACAGAGGTGATCTGATGATTTTGTTTTTTTTTTTTTTTTTTTTTTTTGGGGGGGAGTCTCGCTCTGTCGCCCGGGCTGGAGTGCAGTGGCCGGATCTCAGCTCACTGCAAGCTCTGCCTCCCGGGTTTATGCCATTCTCCTGCCTCAGCCTCCGGAGTAGCTGGGACTACAGGCGCCCGCCACCTCGCCCGGCTAGTTTTTGTATTTTTAGTAGAGACGGGGTTTCACCGTGTTAGCCAGGATGGTCTCGATCTCCTGACCTCGTGATCCGCCCGTCTCGGCCTCCCAAAGTGCTGGGATTACAGGCTTGAGCCACCGCGCCCGGCCGATCTGATGATTTTGTAAAGGGGAGTTCTCCTGCACAAGCTGTCTTGCCTGCTGCCATGTTAAGACGTGACTTTGCTCCTCCTTCGCCTCCCACCATCATTGTGAGGCCTCCCCAACCACGTGGAACTGTGAGTCAATTAAAGTTCTTTCCTTTATAAATTACCCAGTCTCGGGTATGTCTTTATTAGGCAGTGTGAGAACAAACGAATACAGTCTCCTTCCAGCAAACCCCATGCAGCTGGTACTATTATCATTATGATTATGACTATTTTGAGACAGAGTCTTGCTCTGTCACCCAGGCTGGAGTGCAGTGGTGTGATCATGGCTCACTACAGCCTTGACCTCCCAGGCTCTAGCAATCCTCCCACCTCAGCCTCCTGACTAGCAGGAACTATAGGCACCCACCACCACGCCTAGCTAATTTTTAAACTTTTGTGCAGATCGGGTCTCACAATGTTGCCCAGGCTAGTCGTGAAGACCTATGCTCAAGTGATTCTTCTGCCTCGGCCTTCCAAAGTGCTGGGATTACAGGCACGAGCCACCAAGCCCAGCTGCAGTTGGTACTATTATTATTTGCCATGTTATAGTCAAGGAAACCAAATTACAGAGAGATGATCACATTTCCCAAGGCCTGATTGGTGGATCCAGGATTGAAATCCAGGGGGGTTGCAAGCCACTCTTCCTCACCATTTTATGCTGTCCACCACTGTCCCCATCCCAATCAGTACTCTGCCATCACCTTGCAAAGTTTGAAAGTCATCACCAGAGTCCAGCCCGGTCTTCCTCCATCCCTGCACTGTTCTTTGCTTCTCTACAGCATTTCATCCAGATGGCACTGATCCACCCCAAGAGGAGTGGGGTAGGAAGAGATGGTAAAGGGATGAAAGCAAGGATGGAGGATGAAAACCCAGAGGGAAGCAAGGAAGACAGGACACCAGTGAAGGGATGGAGGTGGAGGGAGGTGAGAAAAGGCAGAGAATAGGACCCTTTTCTGAGGTTGTCTCTCAGCG
This sequence comes from Piliocolobus tephrosceles, assembly GCF_002776525.5. Classification (NCBI taxonomy): domain Eukaryota; kingdom Metazoa; phylum Chordata; class Mammalia; order Primates; family Cercopithecidae; genus Piliocolobus; species Piliocolobus tephrosceles. The sequence goes on along the minus strand of NC_045450.1, from coordinate 22,713,233 downwards.
TCCTTGCCACCCTGTGCCTTCTTCTGGTCAGGGCTGCTATTGACTATAAGGTCTTCCCCCAGAGCATCTCAGGCTGCTGGTCTTTACCTTGTTCCCAGAGATGCGTGGAATAATAAGAGGATTTGAGCACTTCAAAAGCTGGATGGGGCTGGACCCTCGTGATGACTTTCAAGCTTTGCAGGGTGATGGCAGAGTATTGATTGGCATAGGAACAGTGGAGGAGAGTATAAAATGGTGAGTAAGAGAGGCTTGAGCAATAATTAGCTGGCAAACACATATCTCGAAGGGCCAGAGATAGTACATGAACATGCCCAAGTGAACACAAAAATGCACCTCTATATTTTTACGTTTACTGATTTATTTTTTAGAGATGAGACCTCACTTTGTCACCCAGACTGCAGTGGAGTGGCAAGGTCTTGGCTCACTGTAGCCTTGATGTCCTGGGCTCAAGCAATCCTCCCACCTCAGCTTCCTGAGAAGCTGGGACTACAGGTGTGCGTCACCACACCCAGCTAATTTTTTAATTCAAATTGTTTTTTGTAGAGATGAGGGTCTCACTACGCTGCCCAGGCTGGTCTCGAACTCCTGGACTCAAACAATCCTCCTGTTTTAGTCTCCCTAATCAGTTCATACGTACCACATATGCAAGCAGCAAGCATGTATGTACACTCTTATAAATCTTTCTCTCCTTCTCTCTTTCTCTCTCCTGCGCCTTTCTTTTTCCCTCTCTCTGTTTCAATCTCAGCTGATCCTGCCATGCTGTTTCCTCCCCGTTTTTCCTTCATGCCGGCTTTAGCTAGAATTTTGGCATCTTTGGTTCTAATGAAATTCTTTGAGTTCTCATCCTTAGCACAACTGGAGCATTTTCTTGCTCCTTCCCTGGAGGGAGCCCTGAATAGCATTGCTTCCTCCATGTGGCCCTGGCTTCGGTTTGGTATCTGTGAAGATCTCAGGGCTGGGGCCAGACACTCACCTGCAGAGACAAAAAAGATGCCCGCGCTGAGAATGACATTGTGTCTGCTGCGGTGGAACTCGCTGGCTGCCACGCAGAGCCCGCCGAAGAACAGCAGCGTGACACTGAGGATGGGGAAGACACTGGAGGCCCTCACAGCTCCTGCGGAGAGAAGGAGAGAGGCTTCTGCCTGTGCTCAGCCAGCCCCTGGGGTCCTCCCACTGCAAGCGTAGGGATGCCTGAGAGGAAGGCAGCACACACAGGAGGAGAACAGAGCCCATGTCTAACATGAGCATGAGACCAGGCACTCAGGGCCTGTGCTTAGAAGGAGTCTTAGCACTTGGGGTTGAGGCTCTGCAGTCACCATCCTGAGAGTCTTAACAATTTTATAATTGAATGTGTGTTTTATAAGTGAAGTCGGATGGGACAATGACACACGCGCTGGGACTTGGAGACTTGACTTATGTGGAACCCCACTCCCTACCTCCCCGCCTGTCACCAGCACCTTCCCACCTCCCTGCCTCCCTGGAAAAGGCTCTCAAACACCCGTTCTCCCTCCTCAGCCCAGCGACTACTGCTCCTGCTTTGCCCTTGGTGGGAGCCCAGGCACGGACACGGGGAGAGTCAGAGTTGGGTGCAAGCCCCACGTCCCTGGGAGGGTTTGCACTCACCAGGAGAGTGTCCCCACACCCAAAGAGAGTGATATGAAACGGCAAATAGAAAACACCATGATAGATTGAGAGAGATCACAGAAAAAATGAAAAGTTTTTTGTTTTGTTTTGGTTCTTTGTCTGAGGTTTTTTGAGATGGTGCTTATTCTGTCACTCTGGCTGGAGTGCAGTGGTGCAATCATGGCTCACTGTAGCCTCACCTTCCAGGCTCAGGCAATCCTCCTGCCTCAGCCTGTCAAGTAGCTGGGACTACAGGCATGTACCACCATGCCTGGCTGATTTTTGTAGTTTCTGTAGAGATGGGGTCTCGCTAAGTTACCCAGGCTGGTCTAGAACTCCTGGCCTCAAGTAATCTTCCTGCCTCAACTTCCCAAACTGCTGGGATTACAGGCATGAGCGCCCGGCCTAAGTGCACAGGATTTTCATTTCACACTAGAACCTGCAAATGACGCAGCCAGCCCTGTATACAGGGACTCCCATCAGTCCACATGCTGCTCATTAAAATGCTGAGTCTTTCCCTGCACGCATCTACATTTGCATAGTAGAGAGTGTGACAACACCCATTGAATACCCATTTAGTCACGAATGAACAAATGATTTTGCTTATTCATTCGACAAATATTTCCTGAGCACCTAATAGATGCTAGGTGCTGTGGCGGGTGCTGCAGTCATAGCTGACATGTTTAAGCACCGAAAGGGTGCAGGCACAGCCCTTCAGAAGGGACACCGGCTGAGGAGTCGAAGCAGAGTCCTGGAGGTCCCTGTGTCAGCTTCTTGCTAAATACTTTCTGGATCATGGAAGGCCCTAAGGTACTGGGAGAGGGGCCCCATGTGGTTGGGGCCCCAGTATTTACCCATCCAGTATAAGAGTATTTTCTGGTGGATCCAGGCCAGAACACATCAGCTGAATAAATTCTGTGCTCATTGGTTTACCAAGGAGCCAGGGGTCCTGTTCTCATGGGGCTTATGCTCTAGTAGCAATGACAGGCAGGACCAGCTACATAATTTACAGGGCCTTGTGCAACACAAAAATGTGAGGCCTAGCTGGGCATGGCGGCTCAGGCCTATAATCCCAACACTTTGGGAGGCAGAGGTGGGTGGATCGCCTGAGGTCAGGAGTTCAAGACCAGCCTGGCCAACATGGTGAAACCTGTCTCTACTAAAAGCACAAAAATCAGCTGGGCATGGTGGAGGGCACCTGTAATCCCAGCTACTTGGGAAGCTGAGGGAGGAGAACTGCTTGAACCCAGGAAGTGGAGGTTGCAGTGAGCCGAGATTGTGCCATTACACTCCAGCCTGGGTGACAGAGCAAGTCTCTGTCTCAAAAGAAACAAACAAACAAAAAATAGTGAGGCCTCTTGTTTCAGAATTGTTAAGAATTTCAAGATAGTGACAGCAGAGCACAGAACCAAGGGTGGGGCCCTTCTGAGGTCCAAGCCCTGTGTAACAGGTAGGACCACAAGAATCCTACGCCTGTAATCCCAGCACTTTGGGAGGCTGAGGCGGATGGATCACCTGAGGTCAGGCATTTGAGATCAGCCTGGGCAACATGGCAAAACCCCATCTCCACTAAAAAAATAAAAAATTAGCCAGGCATGGTGGTGTGCGCTTGTGTTCTCAGCTACTTGGGGGACTGAGGTGGGAGGATGACTTGAGCCCAGGAGGCGGAGGCTGCAGTGAGCCAAGATTGTACCACTGCACTCCAGCCTGGGCAATAGAGTGAGACCTTGTCTCAAACAAACAAACAAACAACAACAACAACAACAACAACAACAAAAACCCCATAACCCAGGCAAGAGCCCTGCATAGCTTGGACTTAGGGGAAGACCTGAGGTGGTAAGATGTGGCCAGATTCAGGGTGTACTTTATATTTTGAAAGTAAAGCCAACAGAATTCGCTGATGGATTGGCTGTGGGCTGCTGGTTGTGTTTGGTCTTAGGTGCTGAGCGAATGGAGGAGCTTCCCCTGACCAACGACACATGCGAGGTATGTGGGCCAGGGAGGGACACGAGTTTATTTTGGCTCAGGGGTTCAAAGCTTAGTTCACATTAGTCAGTGTTCAAGCCTTTAACCTCCATATTCACTAGGTGTTTTTCTGCCTGTTTAGCTCCGGTCATTTTCATTTGCTACTGCACTTTCATTCGTTTGTTTGTTTGTGTTTTCAGTTTTCTGAAAATTTGGTAACTTATTTAACCTGTGGGCCCAGGAGGGATGAAGGGGGAGGCCTGAAGTGGGGGGCTGAAGGCACACAGGTGTGAGGAGGTCAGGAGATTGAGACCATCCTGGCTAACACGGTGAAACCCCATCTCTACTAAAAATACAAAAAATTAGCCAGGGGAGGTAGCGGGCGCCTGAAGTCCCAGCTACTCGGGAGACTGAGGCAGGAGAATGGCGTGAACCCGGGAGATGGAGCTTGCAGTGAGCCGAGATCGCGCCACTGCACTCCAGCCTGGGCGACAGAGCAAGACTCTGTC
>NC_045450.1:22669797-22709036 GCF_002776525.5 Piliocolobus tephrosceles | reverse complement strand
CTTCCTTCCTTCCTTCCTTCCTTCCTTCCTTCCTTCCTTCCTTTCTTTCTCTCTCTCTTTCTTTCTTCTTCTTTCTTTCTTTCTTTCTTTCTTTCTTTCTTTCTTTCTTTCTTTCTTTCTTTCTTTCTTTCTTTCTTTCTCTCTCTCTTTCTCTCTCTGTCTCTTTCTCTCTCTCTCTCTTTCTCTCTCTCTCTTCTCTTCTCTTCTTTTCTTCATGGAATTTCCCTCTGTCATCCAGGCTAGAGTGCAGTAGTGTGATCTCGGCTCACGGCAACTTCCGCCACCCGGGTTCAAGCAATTCTCCTGTCTCAACTTCCTGAGTAGCTGGGACTACAGGCGCAAGCCACCATGCCACCCTAATTTTTGTATTTTTAGTTGAGACTGGATTTCACCATATTGGTCAGGTTAGTCTCGAACTCCTGACCTCATGTGATCCACCCACTTTGGCCTCCCAAAGTGCTGGGGTTACAGGTGTGAGCAGGCATGTAACCATGCCTGGCTGAAACTGGCCCAATTTTCTAATAGGCTGGATGCCCATGAACTGAAGCTTGAGAAACTTACATGTGTAAGTTTCAGTGAAATTAAATGCACCTGCTGCCTGTTGCCCAAATCCTATTCCTTGCCCCTCACGTTTTCCTTCCTGGCTATATCAACCCTTAACTTTAATTAGGCATGATTAGTGTCCTTGCTGAGTTCTGGTCTGCTGCAAAGTCCTGCAGTTCTATTATGCAGGCTTGCAGGAGGCAGAGCTGGCTCCTGGTTCCTTTAGCTCCCAGATCGAGGGGGCCATCCCAGGGAGTGAGCTCTGGGGTTCTGTATGTGAGTGTAGCTTATTTTTAATGGGCCCAGCTGTGGGCACAACTTATTTATAATTGGTAAAAATGTACACATATGACCCATGGGTTTCCAGTTGGATTCTTGCCTTGGGCCCTTGCAAATATTAGGGGCGGGTCTCCTCCAGTGGTTTCAAGCACCTGTTTGGGACTTGTGGACTAACTTTTAAAGGGATCATTTGCATTGCATATTGACAAGAATTGCTTGAATATTCAATGTAATGAGAGTAATTAACAAAAAGTGAATACCTTTTAAAAAATCAAAGGATGATTAACCTTTGATGTATGCCCTAAGAAAATGATCTGAATGTTTGAAGCTATTGAACTGTGTTGGTTCCCGAAAGTGGATATTTGGGCCTGCCACAGTGGCTCATGCCTGTAATCTCAGCACTTTGGGAGGCAAAGGCAGGTGGATCGTTGGAGGACAGGAGTTTGAGACCAGCCTGGGCAAGGCATAGGGGGACCCCAACTCTACAAAAAATGTAAAAAGAAATTAGCCAGACATGGTGGTGGTGGGTGCCTGTAGTCCCAGCTACTCAGGAGGCTTGAGTCTAGGAATTTGAGGGTGCAGTGAGATATGATCGTGCCACTGCACTCCAGCCTGAATGACAGAGCAAGACCTCATCTCAAAAAAAGAGAAAAGTTTATGTTTGAAACATGTGGATAGGAGATATGTAAATGTGACTGTTTCCCAAGTGGTGCAATCATCAGTTGGGAACCCATTGGTGGGGAGACCTCACTCTTTGTCCTACAAATGAGATGCAAGCAGATCCTGTCAACTCTGGCTGTAAGTGTCTGCCTCAGACAGGAAATTTTCTGCTGCCATTTTCTCCTAAGTCAGTGGAAGTCCACCTTGCATTTGTTTTAGCCCAGTGGAACATGGTGACTTCAGATCAAACAGGTTTTTACTGTCTTCCTTCCCTGTTTCTCCTCTCCAAACTATATGGAGCTAAGTTAAGGTCTTAAGGGTGGGGACATAAGCTTGTTCTAGTGTAGCCCCACCACTGGAGTCTGAGTAGGACTTTCTGAGTCCAGTGCTGTGTTGTGAGAGTCTCTAGTCAACAGAACTCGTGGGTTTTGAACCTTCTGCTGTCAGAGGTGTTGGAAACAGAGCGACTCCATCTTGAATAAGGGCTGGGTAAAATGAGGCTGAGACCTGCTGGGCTGTGTTCCCAAGCACAGGATGAGATGGGGGTCAACACAAGATATAGGTCACAAAGGCTCTGCCGTAAAACAGGATGCAGTGAAGAAGCCAGCCCAAACCCACCAAAACCAAGATGGTGATGAAAGTGACCTCTGGTTGTCCTCACTGCTCATTATATGCTAATTATAATACATTAGCATGTGAAGAGACACTCCCACCAGCACCATGACACTTTACAGATGCCATGGCAATGTTACAAGTTACCCTATGGTCTGAAATGGGGAGGAACCCTCAATTCCTGGAATCGCCTGCCCCTTTCCTGGAAAACTCATGAATAATTCGCCTCCTATTTACCATTAATCAAGAAATAACTATAATATACTAGGTCAAGTGGTCCATGCCACTGCTCTGTTGATGGAGTAGCCATTCTTTTGCTTCTTTACTTCTTGAATAAACTTGCTTTCACTCTACTTTGTGGACTCACCCTGAATCTTTCTTGTGTGAGATCCAAGAACCCTGTCTTGGGGTCTGGATCTGAACCCCTTTCCAGTAACGCTGCTATGGGTTTATGCTGTAGCCTACCCCAAAAAGCATAGGAGAAAGAGGAAGCAGCAGAAAAGAATCCCAGTCCCACCAGGGTTGTGGGTCAGGACAGGGAATGGCAGAGTGAATACCAGTGCAGGCAGAACCCTGCGGGAATGTGCTCCTAGCCCTACGTGGCTGGATCAGGCTGGATCAGGAATTCCAAAACTCTCAGCAGGAAATCTGTGTGCTCATTAAGTCCTCTCCTTAACCTTAGCCAAATTCTGCTGCTACTGGTGAAGCTTAGGTGGACCCTGGGCTAGGGGTGAGGAGAGAGGAAGAGAAATCTTCCCAGACCAGAGAAAAATACTTTGTCAGAAAAGCTATGGGCCTCTCTGAAGAACTAAAATCAGCTATACAAGTTGTGAAGTAGAAGTCACAGTTCTGTTTAGTCTCTGACAGGGCAAGCGTCAAAATGTTTTATGAACATAGGAAAGAAAAACAAAGAAGATAGGCCGGGCGCAGTGGCTCAAGCCTGTAATCCCAGCACTTTGGGAGGCCAAGACAGGCGGATCACGAGGTCAGGAGATCAAGACCATCCTGGCTAACACGGTGAAATTCCGTCTCTACTAAAACATACAAAAAACTAGCCAGGTGAGGTGTCGGGCGCCTGTAGTCCCAGCTACTCGGGAGGCTGAGGCAGGAGAATGGCGTAAACCCGGGAGGCGGAGCTTTCAGTGAGCTGAGATCCGGCCACTGCACACTAGCCTGGGTGACAGAGCCAGACTCCGTCTCAAAAAAAAAAAAAAGAAAAAGAAAATATATGGGCACTCTGGTAAAACCCCACTGGTGACTAACACCGTTCTCTATTGATAAGATGCAAGTAATCTGTGTCATCTCTCAAAATTTGGTCAAGCTACATCTCTAAGTGTGGCTAATTTTGCTCTCCACACTGAATCTTTTTGAGCTGCTGATGTGAGGGGTGAGAAAAGAAAACAGCGTTTATCTGAGTAATGCAAGTCCTTTTAATGATCAGGCCCAGAGAGACATTAAAATGAGGCAGTATCACGTCCTTCCCTCCTCTTTGAGCTGCATGCTCATCTCTTGAAATTGCTTGCTTTTGCCACAAGTAGCATAAATTAACCTAATAATGCTGCATCTGACACTATCCTCCACACCCTATAGCCAATCACTAATCAATATTATTGATTAGTGCAAAGGCACAATCATGGCTCACTGCAGCCTCAGCTTCCTGGGCTAAAGCAATCCTCCCACCTCAGCCTCCCGAGTAGCTGGGACTAAAGGTGTGCACTACCATGCCTGGATAATTAAAAAAATATATTAGGTAGAGTTGGTGACTTGCTATGTTGCCTAGACTGGTCTTGAACTCCTGGCTTCAAGTGATCCCCCCATCTTGGCCTCCTAAAGTGCTGGGATTATAGGTGTAAGCCATTGCACTTGGCCTCATTATCCTTTTGAGTGAACTCAACACACATTCTTGCTGAAGAAATTACACTGAAATCCCAAATCAGGTTCTCTCTGTGCCTTGACCAATAGAAGGCTCATCTCTGCAGTGAATTTTGCTATTGCTAATCCCATGCAAGAAATGGAGCTAATGCATATTGTCTCCTGACTGTGTGTTGGGCCCTAAGCTAAGTGTAATATGCGTTAGTTTACTTAATTTTCATGACCCTGTCAGGTGGATGGCATTCTAACCTCCATTTCAGAAAAAAATGAAGGAAGTTAGGAACTAGAGAGGTAAAGCCACTTGCCCGAGGTCCAGCCCAGCTAGTAAAGTCAAACAAGGGTCAAAGCCCAGATTCCAGAGGCCTTGGCTCCAAGCCACCACACTCTCTTGGCTCCTACACGCTGTAGCTGTGACAGTTCATGTCATATCCAGGTTACCGACTTTGGAAAAATCCTACAGAGACATTGGCCCCATCCCAGTAGGATTGAAACTGGAGGGAAGTCAAAGGAGAGGTGAACTTGGGTTTGTATTTATTCTCCCAGGCATTGCCCCTTGGGACCTCACACATTAGCGTCTCACCTCACCCATTAGCGCTCTGCCATTAGCACCTCCAATCCCCTCCCGGGAAGGTGAAAACCTGCATTCAAGTTGGAGAAAGTTCCTTAGATTTTTCTCCTAAACTGACTAAAAAGAACTTTTCAGTTTTGACTCACCTACTTTTCAGTCTATTTTCCTTCCTCCCTCCCTCCTTCCCTTCCTGCCTTCCTCCCTTCTCTTTCTTTTCCTCTCTCTTTCTCTTTTTCTTTCTCTTTCTTTCTCTTTCTCTTTCTCCTTTTCTTTCTCCTCCTTTTTCTCTTCAGAGGCAGGGTCTCACTCAATCACACAGGCTGGATAGCAGTGGTATGATCATAGCTCACTGCAGCCTCAATCCCCTGGGCTCAAATGATCCTCCCACTTCAGCCTCCTGAGTAGCTAGGAGTACAGGTGTGTGTCAGCACAAGCAGCTAATTTTTTAATTTTTTGTAGAGATGGGGTCCTGCTATATTGTCCAGGCTGATCTCGACCTCCTGAACTCAAGCGATCCTTTCTGGCCTCTGCCTCCCAGAGTGCTGGGAATACAGGCATGAACAATTCCCCCACCCCACTCCCTGCTTCTTCTTTCTGTTTCTAATTCATTGAAACTAAAGGGGCTTAGCTCTCAGAACCACATGAATGTCTCTGTGTACTGGCACATGGGGCTTCTTTGCACTTGTCCATCTCTAGGGATGGATGCTGAGGAGCCTCCAACTCAGAGGCAGCTGGGTGGTGGCAGGGGCCCATCCCTTCCTCCCAGAGAGACTCCAAAAGCCGGGGAACTTACGCAGGAGATACTCAGCTGTGTCCTGTTCGTAGTCAGCATCTTCAGGGAAGTGATCGATTTTCTTGCACACACCTCGGAAAGCCCCTGTGGAAACAGATAAGGGTTCTGAGCCTGGGGGAGGAGACAGAGCTCCGGGGGCCCAACCTGGGTCCTTATCGCTATGTGCAGATCATTTCTCTGGTTGTTGGGGGTGGTAGGGTTGTTGGGCTGGTAGGCCCAAGAGCACCTTTATTTTTTATTAGAGACAGGGTCTCATTCTGTGGCCCAGATTGGAGTGCAGTGGTACAATCATGGCTCACTGCAGTCTTGAACTCTTGGGCTCAAGTGATCCTCTCACCCCAGCCTCCCAAGTAGCTGGGACTATAGGCGTGTGCCACTATGCCTGGCTAATTAAACATTTTTTGACAGTGAGAACAAAAGGTCTCACTATCTTGCCCAGGCTGGCCTCAAACTCCTGACCACAAGGGATCCTCCTGCCTCAGCCTCCCAAAGTGCTAGGATTACAGGCATGAGCCAGTGGGATCAGTCCCCAACAACATGCTTCTTTAGGGCACAAAAAAGAGATGAGTGGAGGCCAAAGATAAACAGTACCAAGTGGGAGATGGAAATGTGCTGCTTTTTAGATTTTGTAGGATGTTGGGATCCACTTTACAAGGGCAAAAATACCATGAAACATAAACACTAATTATGAGGACTATCTTATCTTTCCCCTCTCCTCCAGTCAGTGAAGGTAAAAGCAGGTAGAATTCAAGTACATCATTTTTTTTCTGCTCATTTTACCAACAAGGAAACGGGGCTTAAGAAATTTTCTTCAAATCACTCTGATAAGTAGTTATTTAGGTTGATGCAGAAGTAACTGTGCAATTACTTTAGTTATTCAGGTTGGTGCAAAAGTAATTGTGCAATTAGAGATGGGATTTCACCGTGTTAGCCAGGATGATCTTGATCTCCTTGTGCAACTGTGCAATTACTTTTGCACCAACCTAAATAGAACCGGCATTCCAACCAAGAGCTGAATCCAGGCATTCCAGAATAGTCCTTTCTCCCCAGCGATGTTCATATCTGACCACAGGACCCTCCCTTTCCTTCTCTGCCCTCCCAAAGGATCACAGCTTACTGTCCCTCGCTATGAGTTTCACCCCTTCTGGAGCCTCAGATTTGCTGAACGTGCATCTTGAACATTTGTCCACATTTGCTGACTGTTTTGTTTTGTTTTGTTTTGTTTTGTTTGAGACGGAGTTTTGCTCTTGTCACCCAGGTTGGAGTGCAATGGCACGATCTCGGCTTACTGCAACCTCCGCCTCCCAGGTTCAAGAGATTATCCTGCCTCAGCCTCCAGAGTAGCTGGGATTACAGGCACCTGGCACCACACCTGGCTAATTTTTGTATTTTTAGTAGAGATGGGGTTTCACCATGTTGACCAGGCTGGTCTCGAACTCCTGACCTCAGGTGATCCACCCACCTCGGCCTCCCAAAGTGCTGGGATTACAGGCGTAAGCCACATTGCCCAGCCGAGGTGTGGATGTTTAATCATCATTTTGGGTATTGGTTAACTAGACAGTTAACCAGTCTCTGGGGGCAGTTAATAGCTCTGCCAGTTCTTTTAAAGGAAAACTAATTTTCCAGAAATTATGCATTCTTGTCCCTGTCCCTGTCTGTGTAGCTGGAGTGGAATGTGGCGGGGTTGGGGGGACGGGCGGGCATTGTGATGTCGTGAAAAATGGACAAGGTTCAGAATCAGACAGAGCTGCGTTGGTATTTCAGAGCCATTATTGTAAGAATGAAATAAGGCTATGCATGAACATGAGATAATTTTTGCAAAGCTCTAGGCATGTCTTAATAATGGCTGCCACTTATTAAGTGCTTCCGATTGGCCAGGCACATAGCTGAAACCATATATCCCTTATCTCATTTACCCTGTTTACCACCCCAGGAGGTAGAGGCTATTAATATTAACATTTGGTAATGAGACAATGGAAAATCACAGAGGAGATGGTGTCACAGCTGGTGAGTGATGGAATTGATTTTTGGAGCCAGGTTTCAAAGACTGTGGTTTCACCATTACACTATGAATAGTAGTCATTGTTATTATGCCTACTATCATGATGTCTATTATGATCTCATAAAAATAAGAGTGTCATATATTTAATTTCTTCTATAAGTGGGCTCCAGGCCAGAGCCATTTCACAATAAATGCCTTGGAATATGTAGAACATCTCCTTGGTTCTGATTCTCTGCTCACCAGGCAAAGAATAGACTCAGAACCAGGAAGGAGGTTCAGGAAAGAAGACTCAAGGAAATTCCTAGAAAAAAGACAGACCCATAATTTCTTCCCTGATACTGAAAAAAAAAAAGACCTTATTTATGCTTGTTCATAGTTTAGAGTTTCATTTATATATTCCCGTTTGGTTTTACACCCCATCCCCTTCCAGTTGACTGGATAAGAAATCATAATAAGTAACACACGTGTGCACCTACTATGTACCAGGTGCCATTCTAAGCATTTATGGGTTTTTTGTTTGTTTGTTTGTTTGTTTTCTGAGACTGAGTCTCACTCTATTGCCCAGGCTGGAGTGCAGTGGCACGATCTCAACTTGCTGCAACCTCCTCCTCCCAGGTTCAAGCGATTCTTGTACCTCGGCCTCCCAAGTAGTTGGGGTTACAGGTGCCCGCCACCACGCCTGGCTAATTTTTGTATTTTTAGTAGAGACGGGGTTTCGCCATGTTGGCCAGGCTGGTCTTGAACCCCTGACCTCAGGTGAACCACCCACCTCAGCCTCCCAAAGTGCTGGGATTACAGGTGGGAGTCACTATGCCCAGCCACATTTACGTGTTTTATCCTCTTTAGCTATCTAAATGACTTTACGAGGTGCCTAATGTTATTTTTTATTTTTTTATTTTTTGTTTTTTTTTTTTGAGACAGAGTCTCGCTCTGTTGCCCAGGCTGGAGTACAGTGGCGCGATCTCGGCTCACTGCAAGCTCCGCCTCCTGGGTTCATGCCATTCTCCTGCCTCAGCCTCCCAAGTAGCTGGGACTACAAGCGCCCGCTACCACGTTCAGCTAATTTTGTTTTTGTATTTTTAGTAGAGACGGGGTTTCACCGTGTTAGCCAGGATGGTCTCAATCTCCTGACCTTGTGATCTGCCCATCTTGGCCTCCCAAAGTGCTGGGATTATAGGTGTGAGCCACCGTGCCCGGCCTGAGGTGCCTAATGTTATAATGAGGCAAGGTTATTAATACAAGGAGGAAATTGAAGCTTAGCCAAGTCACTGATTTACTCAAGGACACAGTTAGACATTTACTAGCTGACCCCAAAGATAAAGTTCCTAACTATTATTATGAATTGCAGTCTCTTCAACAAGTCTCAGTGTTGTGAGCTAAGTTCTTTGCCTGGCGGCTTCATGATCATTTTATAGCCCACCCCCCACTATTGATATTGGCAATGAACTGGACCAGTGGCTTCTCCATTAACTATGCTTCCCCATGGCACGTGCCGGGGCGCCTGGGCAGGGGAGGGGTGTTCGTAGTGACACCATCCATTGTTAGTTGATTTCCATACTCCTCGTTATTTGCTGTTTTCCATACTTGAATTCCACGAAAGATTTCAAAGGAAGGAAGTGTTCAGGTGAAGATGGAATGGGAACACTACTAAATACAGACCAGTCAAAATTATTGAGGGAATTAGGAACTACATACGTGTGGGCATCTGCTTGCAAAATGGGCCTATTCATGGTGGCTTCAGGCAGCTTGAGACTAAGACTTAGAACCAGCAAATACCAGTAACTCCTGGAGACACAGTCACTAGTTTTGTTGTTGTTGTTGTTTGTTTGTCTTTTAGGCAGAGTTTCGCTCTTGTCACCGAGGCTGGAGTGCAGTGGTGTAATTTCAGCTCGCTGCAACCTCCACCTTCCCAGTTCAAGTGACTCTCCTGCCTCAGCCTCCCGAGTAGCTGGGACTACAGGCATGCGCCACTATGCCCAGCTAATTTTGCATTTTTAGTAGAGACAGCGTTTTGCCATGTTGTCCAGGCTGGTCTTGAACTCCTGGCCTCAGCTGATCCACATGCCTCAGCCTCCTAAAGTGCTGGGATTACAGGCATGAGCCACTGTGCCTGGCCTGCAGTCACCAGTTTTTAATGTTCTAAAGCAGCTTACTACTACCCATGTTTGTACGGCCCGTGAACTAAGAATGGTTTTTGCATATTTAGATGGTTGAAAAAAAAAAATTGAAAGAAGACTATTATTTGTGACCTGTAAAAAAATGTGAAATTCAGATTTCAGCCTCAGAAAATAAATAAAGTTTTATTGAAACACAATCATGCCCATTTGTTTATATTGCTTCAATTTCCTGATTATAACATTAGGCTCCTCATGAAGCCATTTTGAGAACTAAAGAGAATAAAACATATTGATGCCACTATAACAGAGTTCAGTATTTGCCACAGAGACAGCAAAGCTGAAAATATTTACTCTCTGGCTCTTTAAGAACAATTTTGCTGGTCCCTGGTTTAAAGATTTCTGTCCCAAGAAGGAAAAAATGGAAAGCAAAGGGGAGTTTGGGCCTTCCTGGGATAGAAGACATAATCTAGACTGGTGTTTCTAAAGCAGATAATACTGGCTTCTGGGGCAAATCTGGGTTGCAGACTGTTTCATTTTATGGTTTTATCCATGTGTGTTTGTTTTACCTGCAATATTCTTTTACATATTTTATTTTTAAAAATTAAGCTTCTGCATTTTATTTTATTTTATTTTATTTTATTTTATTTTATTTTATTTTGAGACAGAGTCTTGCTCTGTCACCCAGGCTGGAGTGCAGTGGTGTGATCTCAGCTTACTGCAATCTCCACCTCCTGGGTTCAAGTGATTCTCCTGCCTCAACCTCCTGAGTAGCTGGGATTACAGGTACGTGCCACCACGCCCGGCTAATTTTTGTATTTTTAGTAGAGACAGGGTTTCACCATGTTAGCCAGGCTAGTCTTGAACTCTTGACCTCAGGTAATCTGCCTGCCTGGGTCTCCCAAAGCGCTGGGAGGACAGGCGTGAGCCACCGCCCCTGGCCTATGCTGCTGCAATTTAACATTCTGAATATTTTACATTAAAAACTGATTCGCAGTTTCTCTTCAAAAATGGGGACCTCTGTCTCACATTTCCATGCGGCAGTAATGAATCCCTGGATGATGTAGCTGACATCAGCAGCCCTCTTTAGACTGGGTATAAACTCTCCAGTTGGCCAAAGTCCCCACCTAGCTCTATATTCTTGCCTGGCCCTGTAGATATTCGAGTTTGCAACCCCTGAACCAAATGTATTTAGTAGGAGCCCAGTCTTTGGTGGCCCACGTGGGCATGAATCCTGACTCAGCCACTTACTAGTTGTGGTACCTATGGCAAATTACCTCTTCAAACCTCAGTTCCTTCTTCTACAGAATGAAGATAATAATAGTAACTTCATGGAGTTGCCATGAGAATCAGTTGAGGCAGTAATAGCAGTTATTACGCCAGTTGCTGTTCTCAGCACTTTACACATAAATCTTTTAATTAGGCAATGACATAAAGCACTTAGTACAGTTCCTGGAGCATGGTGGGAACTCGATATATTACAGCTATTATTACCGTTGGTTTTGGTAGGTATTTTAGGATCACAAGAGACACATTGGTGCCATGGTGAGATTTTAAGAAGCAATACAGAAGGAAAAGGAATCAAGAATTTTCCCCAAGGAAGACTCCACACTGAAAATGAATCTGCTGGCACCCCATGTCATACATGCATCACAAAGTGAGCTTGGACATTCATGTAAGTAGCATATTGCTGGCTCCCAGAAATAACCACTATTTAGCATTTTTGTATATTTCCTTCCAGGCTCTTTTTCCCCTGTGCTTTCACACACAAATGGCTTTACGAAACTGGGATCGTGCTGTTCTTCTCACTTATATTTTCTTAGGAGTATCTTCCCATATCAGTAAATCTGAGAAAAGTAGAATGAGATTGGACTTGTCCACCCACTGTAGAAGATGGAACCAAGAGAAATGGTGAAGACATGTAGACTGTAAGGATGAAGTCAGGATGCAGAGAGGAGCACTGTCCTGGCACAGCTTTAAGCTCAGACACTGGAGTAGAGAGAAGTAGAAGCTAAAGCAGGAAGAGGATCAATGGCGTTTGGTCTGGGGGCCGGGGATCCGGTGGTTACAGGTGAGGGAGGACAGGAGCCCAGCGAAGGGCATGTGTGAGAGCTGGGTCATGAGAATTCATAGACCCCAGGACCCCGGGAAGAGGTTTGGAGTGAAAGACAGGGCCAAAAGAGATTTCTGGAGGTGCTGAAGTACAGTTGCAGAGACCAGCTTTTTGGTGGCCACAGCTTCATCCTGGGGAAAGAAGATCGTACCAATGGTTTGTCTCTGGTTCAGACAATGGAAAAGTACTTCCTTCACATGAGGAGGGGTGCTGTCCTTAAGCGGATACTTTTTTTGTTTTTCTGCTCCTTTTTCGTTGACATGTAACAATCGTACAAATTTATGGGATACAGAGTGATATTTTGATATGTGTATATAACGAATAATGATCAAATCAAGATAATTGGCAAATCTATCTCTTTTAGCTTTTGGAAAAGATACACTAAATTATTTTATTTATTTATTTATTTTGAGATGGGGTCTCACTCTGTTGCCCAGTCTGGAGAGCAGTGTCATGCTTATGGCTCACTGCAGTCTCGACAGTTTGGGCTCTAGTGACCCTCCTACCTCAGCCTCCTGTAGGTGGATCTACAGGTATGCACTGCCACACCTAGGCTAATTTTTATATTTTTTGTAGAGATGGGGTCTCATCATGTTGACCAGGCTGATCTTGAACTCCTGGGTTCAAATGATCCTCCCACCTCAGCCTCCCACGTAGCTGGGACTACAGGTGTGCACCACCACACCCAGCTAACTTTTATATTTTTTGTAGAGATGGGGGTCTTGCCATGTTGCTCAGGCAGATCTTGAACTCCTGGACTCATGTAATCCTCCTACCTAGGCCTCCCAAAGAGCTGGGATTACAGGTGTGAGCCACCATGCCTGGCCACACTAAGTTATTGTTAACCATATTCACCCTACAGAGCTATAGGACATTAGAACACATTCCTCCCCTCTAGCTGTAACTTCTGACACTTTTTCTTAAAGGTTAAACCCTAGAAATTCTCCTACTGAAATCAGCACTGAGATAAGAATGCTCACCATTGCCTCAATTATTTGTTATGGTTCTATACATTCTAGCAAAGGAAGAAATAAAACAGAATTAAGAGTTACAAGCAACAGAAAAAATTTAAAAAAGGAATAAAATTACAATTTTTCCAGGTCATAGAATTAGCCTATTTAAGAAACTGAAAGTAGGCCGGGCGCAGGGGCTCACGCCTGTAATTCTAGCACTTTGGGAGGCTGAGGCAGGTGGATCACCTGAGGTCTGGAGTTCGAGGCCAGCCTGGCCAGCATGGTGAAACCCTGTCTCTACTAAAAATACAAAAATTAGCTAGGCGTGGTGGCGGGCACCTATAGTCCCCGCTACTCGGGGTGCTGAAGCAGGAGAATCTCTCTAACCTGGGAGGCGTAGATTGCAGTGAGCTGAGATGGCACCACCGCACTCCAGCCTGAGTGAGACAGAGAGACTCCATCTCAAAAAAAAAGGAGAAGCAGCTGAAGGCAATTAGCTGAAAAAACATAGTAGAATGAATGAAAGAGCTCAGTGAGGTGGTTTCTTACACGATACTAAGCCATACAATAAAGCTGTAATAATTAAGTCATTGTGGTACTGGCATTTTAAAATCACATTTACTAGGATATTTTTTCAATACGGAGAAATAATACAAAGAAAACAAGAAACAGTCCATTACCCTTTATTCGGTTAATCTCTTTTAAATTAAAAAGAATAGATGTACGTAGAGAATTAAAACAGTATGGAAGGGATTAAACGTGCTTTCTCCACCACCAAAAATTCTCTCACCTGATAACTCAGCAGAAGAATTTTTTGTTAACTGCACGTGGAGTGAAATTATGTCTAAGCTGAGAGCTGAAGGTTAATTAGAAGTTAATCAGAGGAAGGGAGGTGTGTTTCTCGAAGCAGAGGGAATAGCATGTGTGATGATGAGAGAATGAACAAGAGAAAAACTCATTTGGGAACTTAAAGTAGCTTAAGGTGTTTAGAGGATGAATGGTCTGGAGGACAGATCCAGTGGGTACAGGTGAGAGGAGAGGGGTGATGGGAACCGGGGAAGGTAAGTGTGAGAACTGGGTTGTGAAGATTGATTTTAGGTCCTAGGGATTCCCTAATGCCCAAGACAGATGGTCTTGATCCTCGGAACTTGCATTCTCATTGAGGAGAGAGACTATAGACAATATATCTGAGCTTTGAAAGATACAAAACACTGGGGCTGGGCACGGTGGCTCATGCCTGTGATCCTAGCACTTTGGGAGGCTGAGGCAGGCAGATCACTTGAAATCAAGAGTTCGAGACCAGTCTGACCAACTTGGCAAAACCCTGTCTCTACTAAAAAAAAAAAAAAAAAAAAAATTAGCTGGGCATGATGGTGCGTGCCTGTAATCCCAGCTACTTGGAAGGCTGAGGCAGGAGAATAACTTGAACCCCACTGCACTCCAGCCTGGGTGACAGAGCGAGACTCTGTCTCAAAAAAACAAAGAATATAAAACAAAAAACCAAGAAAGATACGGAACAGGATGATGTGATGGCAACTCTTCATTGGGTGGGGGCAAGTGGAGGGCAACACTGGATAGGGTTGTTGCAGAAGGGACACGAGCTCAGACCTGAAAAAAAGGAGCGAGTTATATGAAGAGTCCAGGAAAGAGCTTTCCAGGCAGAAGGAAATGGAAATGCAACGACCCTGGGGTGGGAGTGCACTTGGTGAGTTTGAGGAATGGAAGAGAGGCTAGTGGGAAAAAAGAGGGCATATTGCAGTGGTTTCACTGGGTCCATCAGCTGCCCTTCTAGCTGTCCCTTCAGCGCTGGGATCTCTGGAAAATCTAGGAGGTTGAGTTGCACATGGACATGGACCAAGGTCAGCCCCAGCTCTTTTTGAGGGTAGGGAGTAACCTTGAGGCCACCAGATTTGGGGTAACTGAAGGAACTGACTTGGTTCTGGGTGGCTTCTAAACATGCAGGAATGGGGAGGGAATCTAGAAATGGGATGTCTGTATTTTTAACTCTTTTTTAATTTAAAAATTATTATTATTATTATTAAACTTGAGGTCTCACTACATTGCCCAGGCAGGTCTCAAACTCTCGGGCTCAAGCTATCCTCCCATCTCTGCCTCCCTAAGAGCTGGGGTTACAGACGTGAGCCACCACACCCAACCTGTATATTTAACTCTTAAAGCCCTTTTCGTCTATCTCTGGGGAAAGTGGTGCTTCCCAGGTATTTGAGCTGAATAGGGGCTCAGAGTCCTCATTTTGAGTATTTCCTTTCAGATCTCAGCAGTGTGGGCTCCAGCCTGATCCTGGCAAGTGGTCTTCAGCAATCACAAAGGGGTATAAGGCTGCTTGTCTGTGGATTTTTACAAATAAGTCATATGGTTGCAATCTGGGGGAGAAATCGGCTGCCTCTTCTTCAGCAGGTGCCTATCTGACCTCTAGAAAGGTAGTGTGGTGTACTGGTAGGAACACAAGCTTTCAGTTGGAATCCTTGCCCAGCCACTGAGTTACTAACTGTATGGCTTTGTGCAATGGACTGAATGCTCACTTCCTCTCAAAATTCCTACCTTGAAATCCTAATGCCTGCAGGGCATGGTAGCTCACACCTGTAATCCCAGCACTTTTGGAGGCCAAGGCAGGAGGATCTGTTGAGCCCAGCAGCTCAAAAGTAGCCTAAGCAACATGGCAAGGCCCCTTTCTGCAAAAAGTTTAGAAATTAACTGGACATGGTGACACACACCTAGAGTCCCAGATGCTCAGAAGGCCAAGGTGGGAGGATCGCTTGCATCTGAGAGATTGAGGCTGCAGTGAGCTATCATTGCACCACTACACTCCAGCTTAGGTGACAGAGGACGACAAAGGAAATCCTAATGCCTACGATGATGGTATTAGGAGTGGGGTCCACTGGGACATGATTAGGTCATGAGGGTGGGGCCCTCATGAATGGAATTAGTGCCCTTATAAAAGAAACTCCAGAGAGCTCTCTTGTTCTCTTTCTGCCATGTGGAGACACAGTGAAAAGACAGCCATCTGCAACCCGGAAGAGGGCCCTCACCAGTACCCCACCATGCAGGCACCCTGATCTCAGACTTCCGTCCTCCAGAACCATGAGAAACAAATTTCTGTTATTTGCCAGCCACCCATCCTATGGTGCTTTATTATAGCAGCCCAAATGGACTAAGACACCTTCTTCCCCTGGGCCTTGATCTCTTCATTTTAGTTTTTCTTTTTTTAATTTTAATTTTATTTTTTCAAGGTAGAGATGGGGTCTTGCTATATTGCCCAGGCTGGTCTTGAATTCCTGGCCTTACACTATCCTTCCACTTTGGCATCCCAAAGTACTAGGATTATAGGTATGAGTCACAGTGCCTGGACTTGATCTCCACAGTTAGAAAATGTTAATGATTGACCGGGCGTGGTGGCTCACGCCTGTAATCCCGGCACTTTGGGAGGCTGAGGCAGGCGGATCACGGGGTCAGGAGATCGAGACCATCCTGGCTAACACCATGAAACCCCGTCTCTACAAAAATACAAAAACAAAATTAGCTGGGTGTGGTGGTGGGTGCCTGTAGTCCCTGCTACTCAGGAGGCTGAGGTGGGAGAATGGCATGAACCCGGGAAGCAGAGCTTGCAGTGAGCCAAGATCACGCCACTGCACTCAGCCTGGGAGACAGAGTGAGAATCCATCTCAAAAAAAAAAAATAAAAAAAAAAAAGCCAATGATCTCCAGATTGTTGCGGTTTCTTTCTCGTTTTTTTCTTTTTTTTTTTTTTTTTTGAGACAGAGTGTCACTCTGCTGCCAGGCTGGAGTGCAGTGGTGCAATCTCGGCTCACTGCAACCTCTGCCTCCCAGGGTCAAGCGATTCTCCTGCCTCAGCCTCCCAAGTAGCTGGGACTACAGGTGCGTGCCACTAAAATTGCAAGAGTTCAGGGCCTAGGGTTAGACAGACCTTGGTTTTATGACTCAGTTTCCCCTTCTATAAAATTATGTATTGGGCTGGGCACAGTGGCTCACGCCTGTTATCCCAGCACTTTGGGAGGCCGAGGCAGGCAGATTTTTTTTAAAAAATATTTTTTGTATTTTTAGTAGAGACAAGGTTTCACCATGCTGGCTAGGCTGGTCTCCAACTCCTGGCCTCAAGTGATCTGCCTGCTTTGACCTCTTGAAGTCTGAGGTTACAAGCATGAACCACTGCACCCAGCCTGTTGGGGGTTTCAAAAGAAATCATCATAGTATCCATGTTTGTTGAGATGTACTCTGCCAGGCCTTGGGTAAGGGCTCTTTTGGTATTCCCCACAATCCCATGAAGCAGGCACTGTTGTTGGTCAAAGGATGGGCTGAGGAGCACGGATTTTGGAGGCAGAATGAGTGGGTTTGAATCCCAGCTCGGCAAGTTGCTTAACTTACAAGTGCCTCAGTTTCCTCCTTTGAAAGCTGAGAGTAACAATAGGAATAGAAGAGTCAGCATTCGTCAAGTGCATTGGAGCAGTGCTTAGCACATGGGAAGTGTTATGTATGTGGATGTCAATTCAATAAATGTTTATTTTATTTTATGTATGTATGTATGTATATATTTGAGATGGAGTTCGCTCTATCACCCAGGATGGAGTACAGTGGTGCGATCTTGGCTCACTGCAACTTCTGCCTCCCAGGTTCAAATGATTCTCGTGCCTCAGCCTCCTGAGTAGCTGAGATTACAGGTGCCCACCACCACGCCCGGCTAATTTTTGTATGTTTAGTGGAGACGGGGTTTCACTCTGTTGGCCAGGCTGGTCTTGAACTCTTGACCTCAGGTGATCCGCCTGCCTCGGCCTCCCAAAGTGCTGAGATTACAGGTGTGAGCCACTGTGCCTGGTCCAATAAATACTTTTATAGAAGGGGAAGCCGAGTCATAAAACCAAGGTCTGCCTAACCCTAGACCCTGAGCTCTTGCAAAATCCTCTAAATAGCACTAACATAGTGCCGAGCACTGGGAAGAGGGTTAACAGGGGGCAGCTATTAATATCATTATCTCTATTTTGGGCATGGGGATGAGAGGAAACCAATGGAAAACTGGAGGGTATGGTCTTCATCCTGCCCTCACCCAGACACGATTACACATGTGCCGACCTGTGCATGTGGGTGCATGCCTGTGTGTGTATTCCCACAGAGCGCTAACTCAGGCAGGGAGCCCCAGGAACCATCACTCTCGGGAGGGAAGAGACCTAGACCAACCTGCTATGCCAATTTTGGCCAAAGGCCAGACAGAGCTTTCTGGGTCATTGAAAGACAGCTCTGAATTTAGTGGGTTTGACTTCAAGTCAAGAAATACTGGATCCAGAGCAGAGAGGCCTGGGGAAGTGAGACTGTCATCCAAGGCCCAATCTTTCCAAGTTTGCAGTCCTGAAGGGAGATCCTAAATGGGGAGTGGAGACGGGTTTCCCCAGGATGTCCCCACTCCAGTGGAAGAAGAGGATATCAGTAGAGTCTCTCAATGGGCTTCTCACATCCATCTCCTCTGCACGGCCCACACGGAGGGTCCTGGGGCAGACTTTGGTGGCTGTGAATCCACGAATCTAAGAGAGAGACATCACTTCTGAGCAGGCTCTGGACAGTCATGATGTGCTCAGAGTGAGGGCTGGCACTCCTCACCAGTCCACCTAGCCCAGCGACAGTGCCCGGAACCTGCTCAAACCCATAAACAGGGCCAATTCTGTAGCCAGAGCTTGACATCCATCTCAGCATGAGTCCAGCCAGTGCAACCACTTTCCAGGGGCCCCCAAAAGCCCAGCGTAGAGCTCAAAACAGAGGCCAACAGGAACCCAGAGTCCAGCGTTGTAGGTCTTTTGCTAGAACTCCTTTGTGAAGATTTTTGCTTCATGATCTCAGGAAGGAAGAGCAAATACCATGTGTGTTTATGCTTCCTGAGTACCTGGGTTAAGCCCTTGATTAAGAATGTTTGGGCTCCTGGTGCTACAGCAGATCTTTATTATCTGAGAATAAGGATGCCTTACAGCAGTGATTGTCAACATCGGTTCACATTGGAATTACCTTGGGAAGGGAGGCTGGGAAAATGCTGAAGCTGGGGTTCTACTCCCAGGGATTCTTTATCTGGGCATCTGAATTCCTCTCCTCTCCTCTTCTCTCCTGTCCTCTGCTATCCTCTCCTCTCCTCTCCCCTTCTTTTCTTTTTGAGAGATAGGGTCTTGCTCTGTCACCAGGCTGGAGTGCAGTGGTGCAATCATAGCTCACTGTAGCCTTAAACTACTGGGCTCCAGCAATCCTCCTGCCTTAGCCTCCTGAGTAGCTAGGACTGCAGGTGCACGCCACCATACCTGTCTAATTTTTAAGGGTTTTTTTTTTTTTTTTTTTGGTAGAGATAGGGTCTTGCTATGTTGCCCAGGCTGTGGATTTTTCAAAGCTCCCTGGGTGATTCTAACTGTGCAGCTTAAATCAAGGACCACACCTTCAGGTGAGTCCACTCAAAAATAGGAACTAAAGCCTCTTTCTAGATGAAAATGGGCACTATCAATCATAGTGTCTGAAAATTGTCAGTGGCTAAATTGAAGCACAGGTTATGCTTCCATAACAGTGTATGTATTGCAGTGGGGACAATGAGACCTGTAACATTTTGAAAATTTTTTTAAAAACATAAAATAAAATAAACCCGGGGACTCCTATTCCATAGTAAACAATCGAGTCCAAAAACGTGCTTCCAACTTGATCTGAAAATGAAATTATAATTCAGGAAAACATGCCGATGTTTTCTGATCTTCTTCATGCACTAGGGTGAACAAAAAAAGTAAGCTTTGTTGATTTCAGAACAGCAGGGGTGGGGCATGCATAATTTTTCCGATAAAATCACGTGATCCAGTATGAAATCTTTCCCTTCCCTGACAAGATCATGAAGTTTGACTTTCACAGCAGGATCATAAAATGGGTCATTTTTGCAAGAAATATTTGAGCATGTCATCAGTTTTCCTAAGGGCTCCTGTTAATCCTTTGATATTCAAATCATTGGATGTGTCTATCACATCATCATTCTTGTCAATTTTCTCTTCTTCCACTGTTAGCTTGTGTCCCTCCAGCAGGCTCTTGTCTACCCATGGTTAACACATCACGTTTTGCCTCCTATTTTCGTTGTATTGTCACGTGTTGACAAGAGCTGGCAATCGGAAAGAGGCTGCCGGACAAAAACCGGGAATTGCAGAGTGTTAAATGGGGCAGGGGTGTGGAGTGGAGTGGGGAGGGGATGCCTGTGTAGAGAACGATTTTATAACTGGTCCGGTCGTGAATGCACATATTCATATTAAGACAGAGTTTACTTGCCTGTCCGTGCAACCTTGCATATACAGGGATTTGGATATTGAATTCATAGTAACAAGGACCCTGAGCTAAACTTGGCCCCTAATCAAGATGAAGCACTTAGGGTATAACAATTACAAATTACCACTTCTCATAAGAGAACCACAAGTCAGTTTCTGAGAAATAAATATTTTCTTCTCGTGTACAGAACTGTGGTTGGTGCATATCCTGATTTATTCTTTTCTCATTCTTTTTCTTTTTTTTTTGAGACAGAGTCTTGCTCTGTTGCCCAGGCTGAAGTGCAGTGGCACAATCATGGCTCACTGCAGCTACCATCTTCCAGGCTCAGGTCATCCTCCCTCCTCAGCCCACCAAGTAGTTGGGACTGCAGGTGCATGCCACCACCCCTGGCTAATCTTTTTATTTTATTTTTGTAGAGATGGGGTCTCACTATGTTGTCCAGGCTGGTCTCAAACTTCCGGCCTCAATCGATCTGCCACCTCAGCCCCCCAAAGTGCTGCGATTACAGGTATGAGCCATCACACCCGATCCCTGATTCATTCTTTTGTTCAACAGATATCCGGAGAGGCACCTACGTTACTTGCGTTAAGCACTGTTTCTAGCACTTGAGATTTATCAGTGAACAAAACAGACCAGGCTGTTATATTCCAGTGGAGAGAGATCTAGAGTAAACAAAGAAATAAATGAAACAAATGCATCACTAAAAAGGAAAAGATAATTTCAGTGCTAAGTTCCATGAAAAGAATAAATCCTGGAGAGAATGTGATTGGGATGGGGAAGGACAGTCGTGAGATTGGGTGGACAGAAAGGACCTATCTGAGCAGGCAACCTGAGTGAGAAGAGGAGGTCACCCATGGGAAGATTTGAGGGAAGGGCCTTCCAGGCAGAGTAAACTGCAAGTGCCAAAGCCTTGAGGAAGGATGACACTTAGTGTATTTCCAGAACCAAGACAAGCTCAGGGCAACTGAAACAGGGCAAGTGAGGGGGAAAGTGGGATGAGATCAGGAGATCAGGCCCATGAAGGAGCAGGCACAGATCACGGAGCTTCTTACAGTCCAGGGTCCAGAAGTGAAAAGGAGCATACATAGTCCAGGCTTTGGAGGGTTTTCAGCACATGAGAAACACAATCTGATTTGTAGTGTAAAAGATCTCTTGGCCTGCTAGGAACTTGTGGAGGAGCAGAAATGAAAGTGCATCTTAGAGCAATCATTGAAAGTGATCTTGGGCTTTTTGGAGAAGCCACTGGTGATGGGGGTGGAACAATAATCAAGCCAGAGTCCACAGAGGTATGCCTCGTTGAGAGAGGGTCCTACCTTAAAACCAAGTATGGGGAATTTAATGAGGAACGACTTCCGTGCTACCTGTCATTTTTTGCAGGCAGTGAATAGCTTGCTTCATTTCTAAAGAGCCTGGTTTTGAGCTCTTTGCTTGATCAGCCCATTGAATGGGTTTAGGAGGTTTAGAGTGAACTATTTTCCTTGGTCCTTCATTATTGGGTTATTGAGGGTTTTGATTCAGGTCAGTCCTGGAGCTCAGAGCCAAGAGCCCAGCCCTTCCTAGCCTAGACCACAGGGCATGCTCACCAACACAGTACCTTGAAACTTTGTAGACGTTGCTGTAGGAGTCAACAATTAGGTAGAGTAGTCATGTGTTTGGGGTACCAGCAAAGCAGGGGTACAGAGAGGGAGAGAGAAAGAGAGAATGACAACTACAAATTATTTGATATTTGACATTTGCAAAAAGCATTGAAATGCTATGGAAAAGAACCAGATGTGTGTTGATCTTCCTTATTTAATAGCTTAGTGTTACTAACACTGGAGATGTATGAGGGTAGGGTGGCCACCCTGACCATTTCAATGCTTAGAGTGTTTGAAAGTCTTCTTAACCCTGCCTTGGCAGGCATTAAAAAGCATGCAGAACTCATCCTGTTTCCAAACCACAGAGGCTTCTGGGGCTGTAGCAGGGGTTCTGGGGAGAAGGGTTGAAGAGAGCAAGGGTCATAGATGTGGCTCCTGGGTCTTAGATGCTTTTTAACTGGTGACATCTCTCTTTCAGAGGTGCCTGGAAAAATTGGGTCCACCTGCATGAGAATCACCTGGGCTCTTCTTCAAACAAACAAACAAACAAACAAAACAAGTGCATTCCTGGACACCTCTGCAATGCCCTGAATTACAGACTTTGACAACCTGTGTTTTTGAACAGGTTTCTCCAAGATTCTGAGGCATAGCAGAGTCTGAGAGCGGTGCTGTGACCTCAGGAGGTGCTCCAGCCTCTGTCGTCAGATGGACACACCATATTGTCATCACATCACAACAAACTTGCCCTCAGGGAGTATTTGAGACCCTGCCTGGAGGATAGGCAAGATAGGTTTGGGAGTGTGGAAGGTCTGTGGGGAGGGTTATTTCCTCTTAGAAGATTTGGGATTAAGGCCTTCTGAGACTGAACTGAGGTCTCCCTACAAACAAGCATTACAGCCATGGCGAGTCCTGAGTTCCTGACTGCAGCTGTGAGTGCAGAGCTGGTCCGTACCTTGGACTTGGGTTTCACTTTCATGGGCCAACAGAGTTTGACATCGTTCCCTAATGCACACGGTCACTGGGATGCGCCAACGGACTTGAGAGATGCTCATTGTGTGCCATTTAACTTATGCTTCATTACCAGATGCTACTGGTTGTTTTCTTTTCTTTTCTTTTTCTTTCTTTCTTTTTTTTTTTTTTTTAGACAGAATCTCACTCTGTTGCCCAGGCTGGAGTGCAGTAACTCAACCTCAGCTCACTGCAACCTCCATCTCCTGTGGTTCAAGAGATTCTCGTGCCTCAGCCTCCCAAGTAGCTGGAATTACAGGTGCATGCCACCATGCCCAGCTCATTTTTGTATTTTTTAAGTAGAGACAGGTTTCATCATGTTGGCTAGGCTGGTCTCAAACTCCTGACCTCAAGTAATCCACCTGCCTTGGCCTCCCAAAGTGCTGGGATCACAGGCGTGAGCCACTGTGGCCCAGCCACTGTCAGTTGTTTTCTAATCCTGTAAGCAGCATGTAAATAGCACAATGACAGTATAATGTGTTGAGGTTCAGAGTTTAAAAGATTATTTTTGAGCCTAATTTGGCACTTTCTTCATTTAAAAAGGTAATGCAGGAAGAGTTAAAAACAAAAACAAAAAAAAGTGACGTCTCAACTCCTCAGAGACCTGAGCTTAGATTTCTGTTCCCTGCAAACTCCATAAACATGTGCAGAATCAAACCCACAAAACTGGAGCCTATGTTTAACTGTCTGTATAAAGAGCCACGCTTTTTGACATTTTGTGAAATGTTAGCATTCTGACTATGCTAAGCTGAGAAAGAGAAGAGAGCCTCCTGGATCTGTCTCTAGCTACCCTGGACTGCTCATTTCAACCCTCACTGGTCAGCTCTGCCCAGCGCTAACAGATTTGCTCCCAAGCAAATCCATCCCAGTCCCTGACATTTATCCTGGGCGTCTTTTACTCTCTTCTATTCATTAAGCATGGGCGGTTGCCACGGCAACCATTAACTGCACCTGACATCCAGGAATAGTTCTGGCGTTTTGAGCAAACACCACACTGGGATTTAGTTCTGCAAGGTAAAGACCTGGACGCCTCCCTCCAACTTGCATGGACGTCCTGGTGGTTCCCACACCCCTGCTCGAATCTGAGCTATCCGCAGGCCTCTTGGCTGGAGAAGGGAAGGAGGGTGGTGTCTCCTCCCCCAGATCCCCATTCTCCCTGCCCACTCAGCTCTCAGGATTTTTGCTAGTTGCCATATGATGGGGGAGTGGCGGGGGCTGTCTCTGAGTGGGGTGAGTCTACGGAAGGGTGTATGTGTGTGTGTGATGAAGTTGGGGTGAGAGTGCGGGGCATCCCAGGTTATCAGAGGTGGACGCAGACACATTTTGGAAGAGCAAGGAATGTAAATGGGCACACAATCCGCGTGTGAGTGTGACTCTGTGTGGGTGCACTGGTGAGTACATGTCTTATGGCTGCCAGGCCTTTGCAGCTGATGCTCTTTCTGCCTGGACCACTTTCTCCCAGCCCTTCATGGAGCCATCAGTTCCCCACCTCACTTGAACATCTCCAGTCACTTTCTTTGTCAAGCTTACGACGATCTGTGAGTGTGCTAAATATCTTGTTTATATTTATTTCCTAGTTTATTTTCTGACTTCTTATTCCCTTGAATATAAGAACCACTGAATCCCAAATGTCTTGCACCCAACCTGGTACACAGTAGATGCTTTATAACTGTGCCCTGAACATCAGTCTGTCTTTTGTATATGTCTGCAGGGATCTTGGGCAACTTCTTGTTGGATGGTGACAAAAATCCTTAACCTGGCCTACGAGATCCTGTGTGATGCGGCCCCAGCCCATCTCCAGATCCTTCTCACCCAAGTCCTGCCGCACAAGCTTTGTTTTATCTTTCCTGCCTCAGGGCCTTTGCACGAGCACCCTCAGCCCCCAAATATTCTTCCCTTTCCATCCTGCATTTGAGAATTTCTATCTGGGCTTCAGATCTTACCATAAATATATCCCTAGGCTGATGCCATCCAATAACCTGCCCTCACAGCACCCTGTGCTTCTCTTTCAGGCACATATTACAAATAATTATTTATGAGCTTAAAGATGTGTCTGCTTATTCCTCTCCACTGTAAATCCCAAGGGAGCATCTCTGTCTTGCTCACTGCTGTCTTCCCAGGACCTGGCACATAGTAGGTTGTTAAATAAACAAGTGGACAAATGAATGTATGGGATGAGTATTGAGTATTTCCTCCATGTCTGAATTGTTTTTATTTTGTTTGTTTTCTGAGAGAATTTCTTGCTGTGACACTCAGGAGTGCAGTGGCGTGATCACAGCTTAGTGCAGCCTCAAATTCCTGGGCTCAAGTGATTTTCCTGCCTCAGCCTCCCATGTACCTGGGAATACAGGTGCTCACCACTATGCCCCATTACTGTTTTTGTCTTTTGTAGAGATGGGGTCTCACTATGTTGCCCAGGCTGGCCTTGAGCTCTTGGACTCACACAATCCTTCTGTCTCAGTCCCCCAAAGCATTGGGATTACAGACATGAGCCACTGCACCTGGCCTGTTCTTTTTTTTTTTTTTAAGACAGGTTCTCACTCTGTCACTGAGGCTGGAGTGCAGTGGTACAATCATAGCTCACTGCAGCCTTGAACTCCTGAGCTCAAAAGATACCCCCAACCTCAGCCCCCACACTGACTGGGAATACAAGCACATGCCACCACACCCAGTTAATTAAAAAAAAAAATATATATATATATATTCATAGAAACAGGGTCTTCTTATTTTCTTTATACACACACACACACACATATATATACATATATACACACGCATATATATACATACACACACACACACATATATACACACATATATTGGCCTCCCAAAATGCTGGGATTACAGGCATCAGTCATGGCACCCGGCATGGATGAACTGTCCGTTAAGCTTTGTTTATTAGCATCTCGTCACTGCCTGAGTCTCTCCTTTCATTCCAGAGCCTCTCTGAGCCCGAGTCTTCTTTTCCTCTTCCTTCTCTCATTGCTATGGCTTTTTTTTTTTTTAATTTGGGGTCCCTGCCTTGGCCACTCCTTAGAGACTTAGGACTTCCCCTCTCTGCATGAGGAGGAAGCCAGGCTATCATCACATTGGCCGCCACCTCCTTCATCCCCATCACCTGCTGCCATTAGCAGGGAGAGGGCAGCCTCTGTTTCTGGCCTGAGCCTTGAGGCTGGAGCCTCCAGTTAGGTGTCATTAGCTAGACCGGTTCAGGATCAGGTGGCAGGGGAGAGAGATCATGGAGTGTTTCTCTGTGATGGTCAAGGGGCTGAGGTTACTGGTCTGTGCCAGGCATCTGGAGGGAACATCTGTTTTAGCTGCCAGAGGAGCTTCCATTCTCCCTTCCACTGGTAAGGCTACCCTCATTCCACTGTAGGGAATGTCTTCTCTCCCACTTCAGCCTGTGCAGAGAGTGAGGTGAGCATAGGGCGACTCCACTGTCAGTTTCAGAGGTGGACATGTGATTCAGTCCTGGCCAATCAGAATTCTAAATTCTCCTGGCTACAGTGGTTGGCTAAGAGGGTGAGCACACAACCTAGATCTGGCCAGTCAACATGCCTCACCACCCTGATTTGAGTGATTGGTTCAGGGGAGGGCAAGTGACCCAGTTTATCCAGTGAAGATTGTCTTGGAACCTTGGTTAGATATGTTGAGAAAGAAAAACGTTATTTTCCATTGAGTGGCTAAGCTAGTGGGCTGGGGCTACAGTTGCCAAGCCCTCCACCCCCTACCCTTGGAGACAGCAAGCTTGAGGGTGAAATCAAGGCAGAAAACACATAACTGAGAGGTGTTGATGGTCTGAATCTTGCTAACATCATTTGAGCCCCTGGCTCCAGCTGTGCTTGAAACAGGTAAACCTTGGGTATTTCAGTTCCATCAGCCAATAGCTTATGTGGCTGCTTAAGCTTATTTGAAATGGGTTTCTGTACTTTGCAACTGAGAGTCCTCACAAACTGAGAGTCCTCACCTGTTTGGAACAGCAGCACCTACCATTTATTAAGCTCTAACTATGTAATAGTCTCCCAGTCCCAGCTTTGCCTCCATGCCTGCTCTGCAAACCTGAGCAACTCCCATTACCATTTCTGATCTTGGTTTCCACAGTTGTGAAAAGAAGCTCATAAACTCTGCTTTTCCTACCTGTCGGGCTTGTTGTGAGCATCAGAGCAGCTCAGAAACTGTGAATCACCAGCCTGTGCTGCAGAACAATACTGAGCACCTTCTCCCAGCAGCAGAGCTCGCTGGGGTTGGCGGGGCTTGCGCTCAGCAATGCATTCTAGCTGTTGTGCGCTATCCCTGGGGTGTGGCTCCTAGGACTTGGAAAAGGGAGCTCCCAGGGTCCTGAGTGGTCCTGGTCTCAGGAGTGTGAGAGAATAGAGTGGGCTAAAGATTGGTGGTGGGTGACTCTGCTGAATGCTAACTGATGTCCCCCCAACCCTTGTTCCCATGTACCTGATAATGTTTCTTTTGTCCCAGGGAATGAGGACATCTCAGCAGATGCTGTCATGGATCAATGATCCAGACCGGATGTACCCACCTCTGCTGTCCCCCAGAATTTAGACACCCCTCAAGGGAAGGAATTGGCTGATATTAAAGAATTGGTTGATATTAAATTCCTGCCCTCTTCCCCCAGCAGACACAGAACTCATAACAGAAATTCATTCACTCATTTCACTCAATAAATAGCTGCCACATGCCTGGCATCCCTGCAGGCACTGTGGCTCTGGGGGCATGACATAGAGCACTCTTGGATCCTCCAAGGGGATGGAGAGGACAATGGAACAAATGACCTCCAACAGCAATCGGAGCTAAGAAGACCCTCAAGATAAGGGGCTCGGAGTGACCGAGGGTGATGAGGCAGGAAGGGGTTCTCTGAGGGGACTGTGTGGCCTGAGAGCTGAAAGGGGAAAGAAACAGCCTCCTTGCAAATCAGGCCAAGTAATGCAGGCAGAGGGAAGAGGAAGGGCTGGCCCTGTAGCAGCATGAGCTGGTACATGGAGGGACAGAAGGGAACGGCAGAGTAGAGGGAGAAGGAGGGAAAGGCTGAGAGAAGGCTGAGGCCACGGGAGAGAGAGCACATGGGCCACTGAGGAGCATTTATTCCAAGGGCAATGGGGGTTTCAGGGAGGGGGGTTAAGCAGGAGAGTAATATGATAGGATATGCATTTTGTAACTGGTCCCTCAGGCTGCCAGATGGAGAATGATCTGGGGTGGGGGCAATGGTGATTTGAGCTAAACTGGCAGCTGGGGAAGTGGGAGAAGCTGTTGCCTTTGGCTACGATGATATTTTTGAAGGCAGAGCCAATGAAACTTGGTGTGTTGGGTATGGGGAGTGGGGGAAACACGCACCAATGATGTCTATGCTTTTGACCTGTGTATGGCTGGGGTAAGTAATGGTACTAGGAAATGAGGTGGAAAAACTAGGCAAGAGGCAGGTTTAGCAAGGAAATTAAGAAACGAAGTTCACTTGCAGAAAAATAAAGTTATATTCACACACACCTGGGTTTGTGGGCTGAACTCTGTATTCATTAGAAATACAAGCAAGGCAGATGACGGTTCAAATCCCAGCTCCACCATTTCCTGTGTGACATTGGGACTTTACCTTTATCGAACTTCAGTTTTTTATACACAGGGATGGCAGTGTCTTTCGAACAGGCTTTACTGTTGTCTGGCTCTTTGAGAATTCAATAAAATAATGTATATAAGAAATTTAGTGGCCGGGTGCATTGTCTCACACCTGTAATCCCAACACTTCGGGAGACCGAGGCAGGCAGATCACCTGGGGTCAGGAGTTTGAGACCAGCCTGGTCAACATGTTGAAACCCTGTCTCTACTAAAAATACACAAATTAGCTGGGTATGGTGGCATGCACCTGTAATCCCAGCTCCTTGGGAGACTGAAGCAGGAGAATTGCTTGAACCTGGGAGGCAGAGGTTGCAGTGAGCCGAGATCTCACCACTGCACTTCATCCTGGGCCACAGAGTGAGACTGCCTCAAAAAAAAAAAAAAGAAGAAGAAGAAGACATTTGTAAGGTGCTATACACATTCTGAGTGCTAAGTAAAAGTTAGTTTTATTCTTCTTCCCTCTGCCCTTCCAGGCAAGGGTAATGACTCCATTTGTGTATTGATATTTATTAGTATCAACCTGTGGGAGTGATGATCTTGACTTACTGAGAGTGGCTGTGATCCAACCTCAGTATCAACGGCTTTATATAAACATGAAGTCAAACCGACCTGGGATTGCATCTTGGTACTACCTCGTAGTAACTGCACCCCTGAGCTAGTTATTCTACCTCTCTGAGCTTCAGTTTTCTTTATTTAAAATAGGTGTAATGCTGCTATCCTCAGAAGACTGCTATGAGTATTAAAAGGCCACTGTAAACATCAAAAAGCTTGGGAACATCTTAGATAATCTTTATTAGGGGAAGGATCAGATTCACGAAGGTCCATCCATACTAGGGTCTAGTATAGGCAGCAGTCATGAAGAATGAGGAAGCTCTGACCATATGCTGACCCGGAAAGATGTCCATACGGAAGGCCTCATCTCTTTCTCTCTCTCTCTCTTTTTCTTTCTTTCTTTTCTTTCCTTCTTTCTTTTTTGAGTCCTGCTGTGTGGCCCAGGCCAAATGCAGTGGCTGAATTATGGCTCACTGTAGCCTCAACCTCCCAGGCTCAAGTGATCCTCCCAGCTCAGCTTCCTGAGCAGCTGGGACTACAGGCATTTGCCAGCATGCACAGCTAGTTAAAGTTTTTTTTGTAGAAACAAGCTCTTGCCATGTTAGCCAGGCTGGTCTCAAATTCCTGAGTGCAAGTAATCCTCCCACCTCAACCTCCCAACGTACTAGGATTACAGGTGTGAGTCACCACACCTGGCCTTCACCTCATTTTGGAAGGCAAAAAATATATGTGAGTGGATTGTAAGGCTGATTATGTGAATGGTGGCCCTGGGAGTTGAGCAGTACACCACCTGAGCAACTGTATGGAGGTATTTTGTGGCTTGATGGCAAAATAGGTAGATATTGATTTAGATTATAGACACAATCATAGATAAAGACATGAGTATAGCTATGTCTCAATATGCACGCAGAATGATTGAGAAAGTTACTTTAACGAACCTCTGTGGGTTGGGGAGGGGATAGAATTTGAGAAGCAGAAGGGGAAAGACTTGCTTCTTACACTCTCTTCTTAAAAGGGCTTTAGGAGGGAGTTTTACCTTTTTTTTCCTTTTTGGCTCCATTTTCCTGTATTTTTCGAATGTAAAAGTCTTCTAAAAACAGAGCTAATGCATAAGAAAATGTTTAGCTAAGCACTGCCTGGCACGAGATTTGTTTGTTCAATAAAAATGGCAACTGAAGAGAAAAAAGAGTGTGTTTAGTGGGGAGGGGGCAGAGGAGAAGACTAAGAGAAACTGGCTGTGAAGCATTCAGCTTCTCTTGGCAGCTTGTGGCAGGTACCCAAGGGTAGCCGGCGTTCCTTTGAGGTGCTAATGACCTGATAAGAGTCATTCACAGGCACTGGCTGGGCGGTGTTCTCTGGGGCATCTGGAGACGGTGCTCCTGCCTCACCTAACAGAAGGAATGATGCTGATTTGAGCGTGTCAATCCAAATAGGAGAGTGAGAGTCATCAGCGGGGCACAGGGTGGGGGTGAGGGTGGCTATGTCTGAGTTCTGGGCTCTTCACTGCTCTCCTCCCGCCTGTCTGGTTTCCAATTCGGGTTCCCCCATTGAATTAGCTGTATAACTTTGGCAAGTGACTTAACTTCTTGAGGCCTCAGTTTCCTCATCTGGTAAATGGGTATACAGTAGTCCCTTCTCATCCACACGGGATACATTCCAAGACCCCCCGTAGATGTCTGAAACTGCAAATAGTACCAAATCCTATTTATGCTGATTTTTCCTCTACATACCTACATATGATAATATTAATTTATCAATTTGGCACAGTAAGAGAGTAACAACAGTAGCTAATAAAACAGCACAATTATAACAGTATATCATCATAAAAGTTATCACTCACTGTGGCCATAACTCTTGCAGTTTGAGATGTGACAGCAAAACTTGCCTGGATTTACTTTTCACAATTTCATGGATAGGAGATTCCTGCCCTAGATCTTAGCAACCTCAATAGATGATTTTCTTTTCTTTCCTAAGTCGAGGACTTTCACTTTTTCACTTAAAGGAATCACTTGACAGCTTCACTTTGGCATATTCGAATGGCAAGCACCACTACTCTTGTGAGCTGGGGATACTATTAAGTAAAACTAGGGTTACTTAAACACAAGCACTGTAATACTAACACAATTAGTAACCGAGACAATGCTGATAACCAAGACAATTCTTTTTATTTTTATTTCATATTTATTTATTTATTTATTTATTTTTCAGACAGAGTCTCACTCTGTTGCTCAGACTGGAGTGCAGCGGTGAGATCTCAGTTCACTGCAACCTCCGCCTCCCAGGTTCAAGCAATTCTCCTGCCTCAGCCTCCTGAGGAGCTGGGATTACAGGCACGTGCCACCACACCCAGCTAATTTTTGTATTTTTAGTAGAAACGGGATTTCACCATTTTGGCCTCAAGTGATCCTCCCCCCTCAGCCTCCCAAAGTGCTGGGATTACAGGCATGAGCCACTGCGCCCAAAGTGCTGGGATCACAGGCATGAGCCACTGCGCCAGGCCTGATAACCAAGCCAACGGTTAACAGGCCGTTAGCATGTACAGTGTCGATACTTGGGACAAGGGAGGATTCACACCCCGGGTGGGACAGAGCAAGATTTCATCACACTACTCAGAACAGTGTGCAGTTTAAAACTCATGAATTGGGCCAGGACCTGTAATCTCAGCACTTTGGGAGGCTCAGGTGGGAGGATCACTCAAGGCCAGGAGTTTGAGAACAACCTGGGCAACATAGTGAGATCCTTTTTCTGCCCAAAATGAAAAAGAAATTAGTTGGGCATAGTGGTGCATGCCTGTGGTCCCAGCTACTCGGGAGACTGAGGCAGGAGGATTGCTCGTGCCTAAGAGGTTGAGCCTGCAGTGAGGTGTGATCACGCCACTGCATTCCAGCCTGGGTTACAGTGCAAGACTGCATCCCTAAAACAATAAAATAAAATAAGAAAAACGTATGAATTGTTTCTTTCTGGAATTTTCCATTTAATATTTTCGAACCTCAGTTGACCATAGGTAACTGAAAACAAAGAAAGTGAAACACAGAACACAGTAAAAGACTCATTAACTTTCAGCTAGGATTAGTATTAGTATATTAGTATTAGCATTATTTCTAAGACCCACAATCCCTTATCCAAGCTCCTGAAATCCAAAAAACTCTGAAAAAATAAAAGTTCCTTGGAGTTTATACAGCAGCAAACTGTGAGGTCGTCACATGGACTTACTTGGGAGCAAAATCTGACCTGAGCTGACTTGGGAAAGTATTCATGGTCTTCATTTATTTCACTTGCTATGATTATTTCTAAGTTTTGCTGCAGAGCAATGAATGCATTTGACAGCAGGGTGCTGCCCCCGGGGTGTTAAGTTATCTGTGGTAAATGAACCCTCATACCTTTGTCAAATCCTAAACATTTGAATTTCTGAAACACGTCTGAGTATGAGACTGTGGGCCTATTCCATAATGGGTACAGCAGACCACACATTCCCCAGTTTTTATGCTTTTCTCCATATATTTATGTCACATGCTTTAATATTTATGTTACATTTCTCTTGTGAAAGTTGTGAGAATAAAAATGGAGTCACTTGTGTTACAAACCCTGACAATCCCAGCACTTTCAGAGGCCAAGGCAGGCAGATCACTTGAGGTTAGGAGTTCAAGACCAGCCTGGCCAACATGGTGAAACCCCATCTCTATTAAAAATACAAAAATTAGCGGGGCATGGTGGTGTGCACCTGTAGTCACAGCTCCTTGGGAGGCTGAGGCAGGAGAATTCCTTGAACCCAGGAGGTGGAGGTTGCAATGAGCAGAGATTGCGCCACTGCACTCCAGCCTGGAACAACAGAGTGAGACTCTGTTTAAAAGCAAAACAAAACAAACGAAAAACCCTGACAAGTCTGGGGATGATGACTCATGCCTGTAATCCCAGAATTTTGGGAGATTGAGGCAGAAGGATTGCTTGAGGCCGAGAGCTCAAGACCAGCCTGGGCAACACAGCAAGACTCTATCTCTACCCGGAAAAAAAAAACAAAAAAAAAAAGCCAGGCATGTCGCATGCCTGTAGTCTCTGCTATTGATTGAAGCCAGGAGGTCAAGTGTGCAGTAAGCCATGATCACACCACTGCACTCCAGCCTGGGAGACAAAGCAAGACCTCTTCTTTTGCAAAAACCATAACTTTGCGCAAAGACCATTGCAACCTTACACAAAAAAATACTTCTACAAGGACATCTTCCCAGCAACTGCCTGTCCAGCCTCGAACTGGCACCACCCTTGTTATTCATCCTTGTAGCCAAGGATAATTATCTCAAAACAATTACAGAATCCTCCTGATTTTTCCTTTAAAAACCTTCATCTTCCTTTACTTCCCTGCCTAAATATGCGCATAGTTCACTATGGCACCTGTATTCCCATTGCAATGCCTATTCCCTAATAAACATCATTTTCTTTTGAAGCATTTTCCTCTCCGTTTGTCATTTAGGTTGACACTCTTTAAATCAACCCGGCTTTTTTTTAACTTAAATTTATTTTCAAAGGAAACTTTATAACCCAACTGTAAATGGAAAGTGAGTATCTCTGGCTGTAAATAGAAGGCCACTGTAAAAATAAACACAACGAAAACAAAATGATGTTATTCAATTCCGGCTAGATACCGTGAATTGAAAAGGAAATAGCTTTCTCACCATGTGGTGAGATCTTATTTAATGCCTTGTCTGGATACCACATAGCAGCCTTGGTAGATGCTACCTGCAGCCAGGGAGCCTCCTACTGGTGGGATTGCCTTCCTGGTAGAAGGAAGGGGATAGTTAGCCCCCGACCCCTTCAACCTGAGGTGGGTAGCACGGATATTCCATGCTTAGAGGAGCAGCATTAACAGCTGCCCTTCCTCTGGTTAGAGCACCCGGAATATGCCCAAAGCCACTTGGTAACATGTGCACCCACCTGCAACAGAAAATGTCCTTATGAACTCTAATCACAATGACATTTATTACCATTGAGCCAATACTGCTGGCAGGTGCCGTAGTATGACCAGGGAGTGGTGAGCCTAGTAGCTTGTTTTGGCTGGAAGTGAGACCCCAGGGTCTGGGCAGTAGGCAAGAAGCTGCTGTTTTTTCATTCATTCATTTGAAAAAGGATATACTGGCTGGGTGTGGTAGTTCATATCTGTAATCTCAGCATTTTTGGAGGCTGAAGTGGGAGGATCACCTGAGGTCAGGAGTTTGAAACCAGCCTGGCCAGCATGGTGAAATCCTATTTCTACTAAAAATACAAAAATTAGCCAGATGTGGCAGCGTATGCCTTTAGTCCCAGCTACCTGGAAGGCTGAGGTAGGAGAATGGCTTGAACCTTGGAGGCAGAGGTTGCAGTGAGCTGAGACTGTGCCACTGCACTCCAGCCTGGGTGACCGACTCCATCTCAAGAAAAATGAAAAATAAAAACAAATTTGCCAAAGGAAATATTGAGTGCCTCCTATGTGCTAAGCACCATACCTGACTCTAGGGATGCTGAGGGACAAAGCTCCTGCCTTTGTGGATATGCGAGAGATGGAAAGGATCACACGAAGGAAATAAGGAGGCAGAATAGTCTGTCACAGCTGGAGGTTAGGGAAGCCTCTCAGAGAAGGGGCATCTGGGCTGAGAGCAAATGCCAAGCATGAGCAGCCACACTAAGATGAGCGGAAGAGTATCCGGGCTGGGTGACCAGCAAGCACACAGGCCCAGAGGCCGGAATTCTCACCTCTCATCACCCCATCTTCAAGGAAGCACTTCTCAAGCTTCAGGGGGTGCAGAATCCTTGGGAGTGGGGGTCACAGGGGGGTTGGCTTAAGATTCCTGGGCCATAGCTGGACAGGCTCTGATTGAACAGGTCTGGGGTGGGGCCTGAGGTTCAGCATTTCTTTTTTCTTTTTTCCTTCCTCCCTCTCTCCCTCCCTCCCTCCCTTCCTTCCTTCCTTCCTTTTCTCTCTCTTTCTTTCTTTCCTTCTTTCTTTTCTTTTCTTTCTTTCTTTCCTTCTTTCTTTTCTTTCTTTCTTTTTCTTTCTTTCTCTTTCTTTCTTTCTTTCTCTCTCTCTCCTTCCTTCCTTCCTTCCTTCCTTCCTTCCTTCCTTCTTTCTTTCTCTTTTACTGGAGTACTGGAGACAGAATCTCCCTCTGTCACCCAAGCTGGAGTCAGTGGCTTGACCTCAGCTCACTGCAACCTCTGCCTTCTGGGCTTAAGCAATTCTTGTGCCTCAGTCTCCCGAGTAGCTGGGATTACAGGTATGCACCACCACGCCTCGATAATTTTGTACTTTTTAGTAGAGATGGAGTTTCACTGTGTTGACCAGGCTGGTCTCGAACTCCTGACCTCAAGTCATCCGATCTTGGCCTCTCAAAGTGCTGGGATTACAGGTGGGAGCCACTGAGTCTGGTCTTCTTCTACACCTTCTTACCCATGTAACCTTGTTTGAATTTCTCAACATCTCTAAGCTTCAGTTTCCTCAACTGGAAAACTGGAATGGCCAATTATATGAGATAATATAAAGCCCCTAGCATGTCCCTGAGACATGGGACATGTGAACAATAATGACGATGATGGTTATTATGTAGCCTGGTGGGTCACTCGTGGGACTCTTCCATTCACAGGAGTTCCCTATGTAGGAAACCGGTGTCATGATGCCTCTGTCCCAGGTACTATACTAGACTTTCTCCATGCTGTGTGAGTCCCTGTGCATTCTAATTCATATTTCACTGGCAAGGACACTAATACTCAGGGAAGATAAATTATTTAAGGGTGACCCAGCCAAGCAGTGAGGCTGGAATTTGAACAAAGGTCTTTTTGAAATATGCTGTTAGTTTGGAATTTCTACCAGGTCTGTTTGTTTCCACACCACATGGGGCCACTGTGTCAGGAACTTGGGGGAAGTCAGATTAACTGGGCCGAACTGTGTCACTCGCTCCCAGGAACCAAGGGCTGGGAAGGAACAGCCTGGGCCAGTCTGGGTCTGGTCAGAGGCCCTAAGGTCTTTGGGGAGTGCAGTGGAGTCTGGGGGTGTCTTAGCTGGGGCTGCTGTGAGGAGGACTGGGAAGGTGCCCAGAGCACCGGGAAGCCACAGATGAATCAATCAGTTGATGCCCCAGTAAGCAACATGGTGCCTATGCCAAGCTGGCTCTGTGGGGGACACAGAAAAGCAGGCCATGTCCTTCCCGCAGGAGCTTTGTCTCACTGGGGAGAGAGAACACAGACTCACAAAGACAGAGTCGACTTTAGAGCAGGCAGAG
This sequence comes from Piliocolobus tephrosceles, assembly GCF_002776525.5. Lineage (NCBI taxonomy): Eukaryota > Metazoa > Chordata > Mammalia > Primates > Cercopithecidae > Piliocolobus > Piliocolobus tephrosceles. The sequence continues at coordinate 22,673,226 of NC_045450.1, read as the reverse complement.
AATGCTCTCAGGGTGCCAAGCATTTGGGTGGGGCTTGAAGGACAGGCCAAGCCTGGTCCTCAGTGAGGGTGCTGCCCTGGGAAGGCGTGGGGGCATGTTTCAAGAGATGGCATAGCTCCGACAATGGGGAGGGCTCCTGCCACGGGTTGGAAGAGGAGGTGAGAAAGGATAGCTGTGCCTGCTCTGGGTGCCCTGCATGATGGATGAAGTCCAGACGGTTCCTGAGAGCCCCCCAAAGCAGAGAAGTTAAAGTGATGGCGATAGCCTGGCTCCCAGGCTGTGTGATCTTGGACAGCTTGCTTACACTCTCTGAACCTCAGCTTCCTCCTCTGTGAAATAGGGATAATAATAGTATGAGCTCTCTACTTTTGCTGTAGCATTAAATGAAACAATGTCTGTGAAGTGCCTGGCATGCTGCCTGGCACACAGTATATGCTCAATAAGTGTTATTAATTAAGATGATGGGCCGGGCACAGTGGCTCACACCTGTAATCCCAGCACTTTGGGAGACCAAGGCAGGTGGATCACCTGAGGTCAGAAATTCAAGACCAGCCAGATCAACTTGGTGCAACCCCATCTCTACCAAAATCACAAAAATTAGCTGGGCATGGTAGTGGATGCCTGTAATCCCAGCTACCTGGGAGACTGAGGAAGGAGAATTGCTTGAACCTGGGAAGAGGTGAGGGTTGCAGTGAGCCGAGATCATGCCACTGCATTCCAGCCTCAGCAACAGGGTGAGACTGTTAAAAAAAAAGAAAAAGAAAAAGAAAGAAAGAGAGAATGAGAGAGAGAGAGAGAGAGAGAGAGAAAGGAAGAGAGAGAAAAAGAGAAAGAAAGGAAAGAGAGAAAGAAAAAGGAAAGGAGGGAGGAAGGAAGGAAGGCGATGATGGTGAGGCTAAGGGTGGTAATCAGAGTAGGAAGAAGTGATGTGATAGGTGTGTTCTGGCAGCTTGGGAAGTAAACCCCAGGAGTCCAAACATCCCTTCCTAGGATTTGGAGAAGACTGTTCCCCCTGCCGAATGCAGAGATGGGTAAACTTTGGTGAAAGGTGCAAAGCCAGTCAGCAGTAGAACAATCTGGTCCGCCTCCCAGATATATCACTCAGTGAATACTTGTTGATTTAATAGATTTCCAAAAACAATTCTGGGAGGCATTGCGAAGGCACCAGGGCTGCTAATGTCAGGGAAGTGGCAGCACCAGCCACTGGCTAGTCATTGTTCCCTGCTAGAACCAAGTCCTTTTGACTATCAGGTGGGCAAGACGCCTCCATGTTTCAGGAGCCTCCTGAAGAACCCAGGTGGAGAATAAAACTATCTTGCACAAGCTTGCAGCTTCTTTATGCAGTGGCCCAAGGGACTCACAGCCTTGCAAGCTCAGGGACTCTGGTTTTTCAATCACCACAATGCTCAGAGCCTGCAGCCCCTATTTTCCATCCTCCCATCACCCACTTGGGTTTCCTGATTGTGTGGGACTCCTGGAAGGCATGAAAATGAAGGAGAGTAGGTGGAGGTTGGAGGAGGAGGAGGAGGAGGAGGAGGAGGCGGCGAGAGTCCTAGGAGAATTTGCCAGGCTTCAAAATGAAGCTGCCACATGTCTGCTGGGAGTCGGTGGAAACACAGGGACATATATATCTATACCGTGAGGGCTGTGGCAGCCCACACATGCAGAACATTTTGATGGTTAATAAATCTTAGGGAAAAGAACTGGGCTTTGGTTCAGTTGTGCTGGAGACTAGGGAAGGGCCTGCTGTCCAGATTCATCCACGAGGACAAGTCTTCCTTCCTAACTTTTTCATATCAAGGGGCATTGGGCGAAAGGTCAAGGCTGCTCACAGCCCTTAGGCAGCTGACCTGGAGTTCGATCACCTGTGGCTGCTGGACTGCCCTGAGGGCCAAGGGGATTCTTACTACTGCATAAGAAGCTTGACTTCTGCCTGACTAGTCACGCGAGGTCCCACACTAAGAAGGGTCTCCGCTTCATTTAGTGCTCTACTGTCTGTTACTGTCTTGAAATTCTTAATATTTGTTTGAGCCAAGGGCTCCCCATTTTCATTTTGCTCTGGACCTCATAAATTATGTACTGGTCCTGCTCAGCACACCAGTAACCCATGACAAGCATACCTTGAGGAAAACTGTTTTGGCACATAAAAAACTTGCTAGATCTGTCTTTTTGGCCAGTTTCATTTTTTCATTTATCCTGAAGGGCATAGAAAAGTAAACGTTTTTAAAAACATAAGGTCGGGTGTGGTGAGCACTTTGGGAATCCCAGCACTTTGGGAAGCGGAGGCGGGTGGAGGACTTGAGGCCAGGAGTTCAAGACCACCCTGGCCAACACGGTGAAACCCCATCTCTACTAAAAACACAAAAATTAACTGGGTGTGGTGGTGCACACCTGTAATCCCAGCTACTCGGGAGGCTGAGGCAGGAAAATCACTTGAACCTGGGAGATGGGGGTTGCAGTGAGCCGAGATCGTACCACTGCACTCCAGCCTGGGCCACAGAATCAGATTGCATCTCAATAAATAAATAAATAAATAAATAAATAAATAAACAAACAAACAAAGAAACAAACAAACATAAAAGTCACTTTGGGAGGCTGAGGCAGAAGCACCATTTGAAGTCAGGAGTTTGAGACCAGCCTGGACAAAATAATAAGATCTTGTCTGTATATAAGTTAGCTGGGTGTGGTGGCATGTGCCTGTAGTTCTTGTTACTTAGGAGGCTGAGGCAGGAGAATCACTTGAGGAGGTTGAGGATGTACTGAGCTATGATCGTGCCACTGCAGTTCAGCCTGGGCCACAGAGTGAGATACTGTCTCTAAAAACAAATAATAATTAAGTAAAAAATCAAAAAATCAAAAATGTAAAAGTGCCAAAAGGAACTCTTGAGACAACTTAGTGTAGGGTTTACGAGCTTTGACTCTGGAGCCAGAGGGCCCAAGTTTAAATCCCAACTGTATTACTTCAAGCTGTGTGACCTGTGGCACGTTGTTTGGCCTTTCTGAGTTTCATTTTCCTCTTCTGTAAATTGGAGCTAATAATAGGATTTATCTCAGAGGGTTGTTTTGAGAAATAAAGGAGTTCACTATAAAAAGGTCTTGGAATAGTGAATGTTTTAATGAATATGTTCTAGCTGCTGTTATTTTTTTAAAAGACTAATGGCTATACGCATTAATTGCTGTTTATTCAGTGCTTACTGGATGACAGAAGCTTTCTTTATTTTCTTTCTTTCTTTCTTACTTTTTTCTTTTCTCCTTCCTTCCTTCTTTCTTTTCTTTCTTTCTTTTTCTTTTCGCCTTCCTTCCTTTCTTCCTTCATCCCTCCCTCCCTCCTTTTCTCTCTCTCCTACTTTCTTTCTTTCCTTCCTTCCTTTCTTTCTTTCTTTCTTTCTTTCTTTCTTTCTTTCTTTCTTTCTTTCTTTCTTTCTTTCT
>NC_045450.1:22593386-22669787 GCF_002776525.5 Piliocolobus tephrosceles | reverse complement strand
TCTTTCTTTCTTTCTTTCTTTCTTTCTTTCTTTCTTTCTTTCTTTCTCTGTCTTTCCTTCTTTCTTTCTCTCTGTTTCTTCTTTCTTTCTGTCTTTCTCTCTTTCTTTCTGTCTTTCTCTCTTTCTTTCTCTCTTTCTCTCTTTCACCCTGCCCTGCCTTTTTTCAGAAAAGATCTCACTCTGTGGTCCAGGGCTGGAGTGCAGTGGTGTGATCATAGCTCACTGAAGCCTTGAACTCCAGGGCTCAAGTGATTCTTCTGCCTCAGTCTCCCAAGTAGCTGGGACTGCAGGTGTGTGCCACAGTGTCTGGCTAATTAAAAAAATTTTTTTAAGAGACAGAGTCTTGGTATGTTTACCAGGCTGGTCTCAAATTCCTGGCCTCAAGCTATCCTCCTGCTTTAACCTCCCAGGGTGCTGGGATTATAGGTCTGAGCCACCATGCCTGGTCAGAAGCATACTTTCATTTAGTCCTCACAACAGCTCCAGAAGATAACTATTATTATCACCCCCCTCTTTTTTTTTTTTTTTTTTTTTTCCAGTTGAGAAAACAGGCACAGAGAGGGTAAGGAACTTATGCTAGGAAGCATAGCTAACAAGTGACAGAGCTGGGTTTAGAACCCAGGTAATCCGACTTTGGACTTCATACTCTTTGTATTTCTTTTCATTATACAATTCACCAAATCAGGAAAAGGAGCATAGATGGGGAGGATAGATAGGACAGGAGGAGATACTCGGCTCAGTTATGACAGGAAGAGTTGGATGGACTTGTGGAATAGCAGAGTGGAGACATCCAGTGGTCTGGGTTCTCACTCAGATCCATGTTAGACCTGCAGCTTCCCCACCAGCATACTGCGAACCAAGCACAAACCACATTTCTTCACTGCTTAGTGCTGTTCAGCCTCAGCCACAAATGTTTGGCTCCACCACTCCTCATTGACTCTGATTCCATATTGAGGGCAGATGGGTGCAGGCTGACTTTAACATTTTCTCAAATCAAATAGGGACAGACATGATGATTGATCATGAGCAGAAATACCCTGGTCTGTGGACAGTAGTCCTGGCTTGGAGAAGCACCATCTCTTTCCTTTGTGCCCTTACCCTCCACCACTTAATTTTATTTAGTTAGTTAGTTTTTGAGACGGAGTCTTGCTCTGTTGCCCAGGCTGGAGTGCAGTGGCACAATATTAGCTCACCTCTGCCTCTTGGGTTCAAGCGATTCTCCTGCCTCAGCCTCCCAAATAGCTGGGATTACAGGCATCTGCCACCACGCCCAGCTAATTTTTGTATTTCTAGTAGAGATGGGGTTTCACCATGTTGGCCAGGCTGGTCTCGAACTCATGACCTCAGGTGATCCACTCTCCTCGGCCTCCCAAAGTGCTGGGATTACAGGTGCGAGCTCACTGCACTTGGTACTTTTTAATGGCACCTTACACACACTAACTCATAATAACCCCATGGGATATTAACACTGTCCCCGTTTCACCGATGAGAAAATTGGGACACACACAGATCTTGTAAATGGCCTTGGATCTATCTGCAGAGCTTTTACTCTTAACTTCTTCCTCATGCTGTGGCTAATGGAGGCAACCCAAGTGCCCCTGGGCTGGTTTCCTGCTTCCCAATGTGGAAACGGGTGCAGGGACATTGTCTAGACTGTGTTCTGGAGGAATGTTTGCCTCCATTAGACCTCAGACATCTTCAGCAAGTAGCTCCCCGGAGCCAAATTGTGTATATTGACTGAAAGGTTCAGGGAAGGATGCAGGGAGCCTGAAAAACTTTCTGTTTCATGAACATTGCTCTTTGGGGAGAATACAGAGTGAAATTCCGGTGTATAGACTCTAGAGGCAAACTATCCAGATTCAAATCCCAGCAGCACCCCCTACCAGGTATGCAACTTTGGGTGAGCCACTTAACCACTCTGTGCCTCAATTTCCCTAATCTGTAAAATGGGGTTAACAACAATACCTATTTCACAGGGGCTTTGTGAGGACTAAATGAGGTAATATATGCTAAGTGATTAAATCAGTGTCAGGCATGTCATAAACAATATTTTGTGTTTGTTTGTTTGTTTGTTTGTTTTTGAAATGAAGTCTTACTCTGTCACCCAGGCTGGAGTGTAGTGGTGCAATCTCGACTCACTGCAACCTCCACCTCTTGGACTCAAGAGATTCTCTTGCCTCAGCCTCCCAAGTAGCTGGGGTTACAGGCGCACACCACCACACCTAAAATTTTTGTATTTTTAGTAGAGAGGGTTTTGTCATGTTGGCCAGGCTGGTCTTGAACTCCTGACCTCAAGTGGTACGCCCACCTTGGCCTCCCAAAGTGCTGGGATTACAGGCATGAGCCACTGTGCCCAGCCTAACACTGTTTAAATAAGAGCTATTTTCATTGCTGACTCACTCCGAAGAGCTTTCTTGGTGTCTTTTCTCTGACTTTCAAACACTGAATTTGTCCACAGAGTCTGTCAACTCAATCTACAAAACATAGTCTCTCTTTGGAATCCTTCCCTTCCTCATGCTGGTCCAAGCCATCACCATCCGTTACCTGGATGGCCCCAGCAATCTCCCTTGTGATCACTCTGCTTCTGGTCTTGCTCATTTCTTTCTCATAGTGACATTTCACACACTCACACACAAAGCCACTTCACATGACTCCATGGCTTTAAAGCCCTCTAGTGGCTTTTTGTTCTATTTGAAATTACGTCTGAAGTCCCTGCGATGCAGCGTGACACCCTCCATGATCCAGCTCCTGTCCACTGTCCAGCCCTCATCTAGATCCCCTTGGTCACACTCAGGCTCCTTACTATCCCAGGGTCTTAGCATGTGCCATGCCATCTGCCTGGAATCCATCTCCTCTTCTGTATTCCCACTCAGGTCTCAGTTCAAAATGTCACCTCTTCAGAGAGGCCCTCTCTGCCATCCCATGGCAGGACATGATCTGATTTACTCTGTAAAAAGGTTATTCTTACTGCTTTGTGGAGAAATCATCACTTACACAGCATGTCCTTGCACTGTTTCTACTGAATCCCACCAGGCACCAGGCACCCCTGCATGAAAATACGTGAATTGTAATTCATCTGCTCACTCAATAGGCATTGTGCTTGGAACTGCGTGCAAAACCAAGACAAATGAGTCATGTGGCAGCCTGCCAGGAGGTCACAACCTGAGCTAGAAGTTTATGTGGTGGTTCTCTTATGCTGGAAACATTCTGTGGCTCATAGCTTTTTGTAAAGAGTGAAGTGACTCTGACAGGTGCCAGGAAGCCTGCATTAGAATCCTGGCTCCAGTGCTTACTGTGATGACCTTGGGCAAGTTACTTAACCTCTCTGAGCCTCCCTTATCTCATAGCACAGCTGTTGGAAGTAAAAGACGTAAAGTATGGGATGCACCTGGTGCATATTAGGCAGTAGATATTGTTTATTTGCTGCCTTCTTTTTCTATTCTGCATACTCATTAGTCCTTACCTCTGTTCAAATGCCTTAACTTTGTGCGCATTGGAGAGATAATCGAGCAGTAGTTAAGTGCCTGCACTCAGAGCCAGCTGCCACTGCTTTCTTAGCTGTGTAACCTCAGGCAGGTTGCTTGACACATCTGTGCCTTAGTTCCTACAACTGCAAAATGAGAATAATTATTGATAGGGCTGCTGTGAAGGTTAAGTGAGCCAATTTAAGAAATGTAGCCAGGCCAGTGGCACATAGTAAATATTGTTAAATTGTTCACCTTTACTAATGATAATATTAATTAATTATCTTTTTTTTTTTTTTTTGAGACAGGGTCTCACTCCATCATCCAGGCTGGACACAGTGACGAGATCAGCTCTCACTGCAGCTTTGAACTCCTGGGCTCAAGCAGTCCTCCCACCTCAGTCTCCTAAGTAGCTGGGAGGCACGTACCAACATGCCTGGCTAATTTTTAAATCTTTTGTAGAGATGGGGTTGCCCAGGCTGGTTTTGAATTCCTGAGCACAAGCGATCCTCCCACCTTGGCCTCCCGAAGTGCTGGGATTACAGGTGTGAGCCCCAACACCTGGCCTGATAATATTAATTAAGTACTTACAATGGGTTCAGGCCTGCACAAGAAGATGTAAGAATACAGAAGCAGGTAAATACTGTCCAGCTGCAAGGACAGCTTGCAGAGGCGATGGATGAAACCCAGCAGCACAAATTTGCACAATTTCTACAGATTCTGAAGCACAGGGGAGGGAAATGGGAGTGCGCACCACACCTTGGATTGCTGCAGGAACTAGAAGAGCAGGCAGCTTCTGGAACAGGAAGCAATGAGGACTGGAGGGGGCTTCCGCCAGGAGCACAGACAACTCTCCTCAATGATACGGTGAGTGACCTAGGAGTGACCCACCAAGCGTGATCATTCCACCGTTAATAGACTTTTTCCCAGGTCCCCGCTCATTTCTTCATTCAAGCAATGTTTTCTGAGTATCCACAGTCAAAGATCCTGTTTTTTGCCCAGGAGTTTTGGATGCAAGTAAGTGTTGACTCCACACATCAACAGTTCAGAGTACCGTGGGAGAGTTAGCCATATCGGCAAACCCATTGTTCACTCAGATACAGATGAGAGAGCACAGATCTTGCACCATTGGACCAAAAAAGAGAGATTCTTCTATTGCAAGCCCTGGGCTGCTGGAGGGACAATGGCCACCCCCGCCCACCTCATCTTGGGAGATACCACCAACCCCAAGAAGTAGAGTTATGAATCAGAAATGCAAAGGATGCAATGATGTAATGAAATTACCCACCAGGCAGGATTTCTTCCCTGGCCCCATGTTTCAGGCCACCATTCTGTTATGCATGGGGGCCTCCAGTTCTTCCATGGGTGCACAGAGAAATGGAGGGGCTTGAGTGGCTCTGTTCATCATCCGTGTGTTGGGTGCATGATGGAGAGAGCTGTGGTAGAGTTTACAGTGGAGCATACTTTAGTGTGTGGGTGACTGTTGTCTTAGATTGTGTCCCCAGAATACACACTCTAGGACAGAGATTTGCATACCAGAGGTTTTTTGGGATGGACTCTTGGGAAGAACCCCCATGTTGTGGGCAGGGGGAAGCAGGACCAGACAGAGGGAGAGGAAGATCTGTGATGCGGCTGTCAGTTGTCACAGTGGACTTAGCCAGTCCTGTGGGGACTCGAGTCAAGATGGCATTTGGAAGCTGGGCGAAGTGGCTCACGTCTGTAATCTCAGCACTTTGGGAGGCTGAGGTGGGCGGAGCACTTGAGGTCAGGAGTTCAAGACCAACCAACCTGGCCAACATGGTGAAACCCCATCTCTACTAAAAGTACAAAAATTAGCTGGGTATGGCGGTGCGTGCCTGTAATCCCAGCTACTTGGGAGGCTGGGGTAGGAAAATCACTTGAACCTGGGAGGCAGAGGTTGCAGTGAGCTGAGATTGCACCACTGCACTCCAGCCTGTCTCAAAACAAAACAACAACAACAAGAACAACAACAAAAGATGGCATTTGGAGACGTCCAGAACAAAGGCAAGCTAGATGAACCGCTACACCCCATATTGCCCAGCTACTGGATGTGGGAGGCCTCTGGGAAGCAGGTGCCACCTTGGCTGTGGCAGCTGCTTTGAGCTGAGACAGTTACTGGAGTGGCGCTCAGCTGTGAACCAGTTGTGTCGGATAAGAACGGTGTTGCCCCCACATCTGCCCTCCGTGTCAAACAGACTAAGGGGCCAGTCTTGGTCTCTTACTAGCTGAGAGACCGGGGGCCAGTCAACTTTCTAGATCCTCACTTTCCCCATCTGTAAAATGGGGGTGAGGTCAGGAGGGGCTTCATGGGCTGGAGTGGGAGGGCTGAATGAGGGGCTGTAAGTGAATCTGTAGCACGGCAGTGCAGGCAGAGGTTATTGTTATTGTGCCCGGGATAGTGCAGAGTATCCTGCCTGATGCAAACTGTGGGTTGTGTGTATGTGTTTGGATAAGGGTGGGCAGGAATTTGGCGTGGGGTGGAGAGTGTCCAAGAAGGCTTCTGCCAACTGGGGACAGTTGCACATTAAAGAAATTGTGGGCTGGGGGCGGTGGCTCAAACCTGTAATCCCAGCACTTTGGGAGGCCGAGACGGGCGGATCACGAGGTCAGGAGATTGAGACCATCCTGGCTAACACGGTGAAACCCCGTCTCTACTAAAAAAAAAATACAAAAAACTAGCCGGGCGAGGTGGCAGGCACCTGTAGTCCCAGCTACTCTGGAGGCTGAGGCAGGAGAATGGCGTAAACCCGGGAGGCGGAGCTTGCAGTGAGCTGAGATCCGGCCACTGAGCTCCAGCCCGGGCGACAGAGCAAGACTCCGTCTCAAAAAAAAAAAAAAAAAGAAAAGAAATTGTGGTACCTGGTGTTAGAGGCAAAGAAGTGGGCGAGGAAGATACCAAATGAATGGAAGGAATCTTTATTAGTCCAGAGGTGGGAAAGAGCCCCTAACTGCCAGGTGTTCCCCGTCTTTTGGGGTCAGTGCCAGAACTCCCTGCTTTGTTACCCCATACTCTTGCACAGGAAACTATAGCTTAGCAGCTTTCTACTCCTGAAGCCGCTGTTCAGCCTTTTCACCTCGTTCAGTGTGGTCACTTTAGCAGCCAGGAGGGAAAAGACGAAAAGCCCGGAAGGAAGAATAGAAACCCTGAGGTTCCAATGGGCTGAATATAAGCTGCAGTCAAATGCAAATAAATCCAAAGGGCAGTAACCACACGGTGGCTTCAAGAAAAACCCACTGGTGTGACACGTCCCACTAATGTGTGGAGAGTTGTGGTGTAGCTGGGTGAATGGCACCAGAGGAAGAAAGCTCACCTGGTGGCTTCCATCAGGTCACTCAGACCAACCACAGCTGCTAAATGTACCTGTCAGTTGCCTTGGATCTAAAGGAGGCTGAGGTCAGCTCTGAGGCCATCATTTAAACGTGTCTATATTATATACACAGCCCAGGCACAGTGGCTCAATGCAATCCCAGCACTTTGGGAGGCAGAGGGCAGAGAATTGCTTAAGGCCAGGAGTTCCAGACCCCAGCATGGGTAACAAAGCAAGACCTCATCTCTATAAAATAATTTTTTTCCTTCTTTTTAAAATTCTTTTCAAAATTTTACTGTAAGCTCTGGGATACATGTGCAGAATGTGCAGGTTTGTTACATAGGTATACATGTGCCATGGTGGTTTGCTGCACCCATCAACCCGTTATCTAGGTTATAGGCCCCGCATGCATTAGGTGTTTGTCCCAGTGCTCTCCCTCCCCTTGCCCCCTACCCTCAACAAGCCCCGGTGTGTGATGTTCTCCTCCCTGTGTCCATGTGTTCTCATTGTTCAGCTCCTACTTATGAATGAGTGTTTGGTTTTCTGTTCCTCTGTTAGTTTTCCGATAATGATGGTAAAATAATTTTAAAAAATATATTAGCCGGGTGCAACAGCTACTCAGGAGGCTGAGGTGGAGGATCACTTGAGCCCAGGAGTTGGAGGCTACAGTGAGCTATGATCACCCTATTCCACTCCAGCCTGGGTGACAGAGCAAACCTGTCTCTAAACCTGTCTATGCACACACACAGACACACATACACATACGCAGACACACACACACATATGTATTTATGTATATAAGTATATATATTATATATACACATTTTAGTTTTTAGAGCAGTTTTAGGCTCACAGAAAAACTGAGCAGAAGGCACAGAGATTTCCCATATCGCCCATCTCCATTCACGCATAGCATCCCCTATTATCAACATCCCCCACCAGAATGGCACGTTTGTCACACACAGCTGATGAACCTATATTGATACTTCATCACCACCCAGGATCCATCAATTATATTAGGGTTCCATCACTTTTTTGTTACTCAAATTTGCCAGTTCAGCCCCTGAGAGCCACACTCTCTGGATTCTCCACAAAGGATGTGCGTGGAGACTAATAGAGGAAAGAAATTAATTGATTACCAATTAGTTTATTCAACAAACACTGATTGACATCTTGTTTTTGCCAGGCACTGTTCCAGTTACTGGGTCACAGAGGTAATAATGTGCTGGATTAAAACTTAAAAAAAGAAATCATGCTGGGCGTGGAGGCTCATGCCTGTAATCCCAGCACTTTGGGAGGATGAGGCGAGTGGATTACTTGAGCTCAGGAGTTCAAGACCAGCCTGGGCAACATGGTGAGACCCTGTCTCTACAAATGAATACAAAAATTATCTGGGCATGGTGGTGTGTACCTGTAGGCCCAGGTCCTGGAGAGGCTAACTTGAGCCTAGGAGGTTAAGGTTGCAGTGAGCTGAGATCGCGCTACTGCACTCCAGCTTGGGCAACAGAGTGAGACTATCTATAAAAACAAAACAAAACCAAATACCCCAGTCTGTGCTGTGGGAGGTCAGGTTAGTGCTCTCCCAGGGCTGGTAGTGACCAGAACGAACATGAGAGAAGCTTCTATGGGCTTATCAGGTGCTATTCCTTGATCTGGGTGCTGATTACGCAGAGGTGTTCAGTTTATGAAATTTCATTGAGTCGTATACCTACACTGTATGCATTTCTCTGTATGTGCATTTTAATTTTTAAAAAGCTAAAAGAACTTGAATGTTCTAGGCATTAAGAAGGTAATACTCTTCCCTATGCGTAATTAAAAAGGAAACCCTATCCTTAAAATGTATATAAGGAAGTCCAAAAATATCTATTTTTTTCCTTGATGACTGCTTTAATAAGTTTTTGAGATAGCAAATCTCATTTTAAAAGACTTTTTCTTTTTCCACTTCCCGCTCCCGGCCACCACATAGTCTTGTCCAAAACACCTGCTTTCGTTGGCTATTAATCCAGTCCCGCTGATAGATAAAACCACAAGGCCACTATCTTCCTGGAACTGAAATTGTTTTTCTTTTATTTACTTTTTAAAAATGGGGGTCTCTCTGTGTTGTGTCAAGGCTGGACTTGAACTTCTGGGCTTATCCCACCACAGCCTATGGGGTAGCTGGGACCACAGGTGTGCACCACCTAATTCTTTTGTTCATTTATTTTTGAGATGGGGTCTTGCTCTGTTACCTAGGCTGGAGTGCAGTCAGCTCACTGCAACTTCTGCCTCCCAGGCTCAAGCTACACTCCCACCTCAGCCTCCTGAGTAGCTGGGACCACAGGCACATACCACCAAGCCCAGCTAATTTTTTGTATTTTTGGTAGAGATGAGGTTTTGCCACGTTGCCCAGGCTGGTCTCAAACTCCTGAGCTCAGATGATCCACCTGTCTCCGCCTCCCAAACTAATTCTAAACAAGGAAGTTCTAGTGAGGGAAAACAGCCACTTCGCAAGCAAATACAGAAACAAGGTAACTGCAGAGAGCAATGAATCCTGAAGGGAGTAAAACAAGGCAAAGAGATAGAGAGGTGGTGGTGGGTGGGAGTAGCAAAGGAAGATTCCCTGAGAAGTTGATATTTAAATAGAGTCCTAGGCCAGGCGCGGTAGCTCATACCTGCAGTCCCAGCACTTTAGGAGTCTAAGCCAGGAGGATCACGTGAAGCCAGGAGTTCAAGACCAGCCCAGGCAACACTGTGAGACCCCATCTCTACTAAATAATAAATAAATAAATAAATAAATAAATAAATAAATACATAGAGTTCTAAATGATGAGTGAAGCCGACCATGAGAATTCCTTTCTAGGTAGTGGGAATGCAGTAACTGTGGACCCAAGACTTCCCTAGAGTATGACAGAAAGGTAGGTGAGGCTGGAGTAGAGGAGAGAGCGAGGAATGTGGCTGAAATGAGGCTGGAGAGGGAAGGGGAAAATGGAGCAAAGCAGTTGTTTTTAGTCCCTGTTGCATCTTAACAATCACCAGGAGAGCGTTAAAAAATACTAGGCCAAGTGCGGTGGTTCATGCCTGTAATCCCAACACTTTGGGAAGCTGAGGCAGGAGGATTGCTTGAGCCCAGGAGCTCAAAACCAGCCTGGCAACACGGCAAGATCTTATCTCTATTAAAAAAAAAAAATTAGGTCAGGTTCAGAGGCTCATGCCTGTAATCCCAGTACTTTGGGAGGTTGAGGCTAGTGAATCACTTGAGGCCAGGAGTTCAAAACCAGCTCAGCCAACATGGTGAAACTCCGTATCTACTAAAAATACAAAAATTAACCTGGTGTGGTGGTGTGTGTCTGTAATCCCAGCTACTTGGGCAGCTGAGGCACGAGAATTGTTTGAATCTGGGAGACAGAGGTCGCAGTGAGACGAGATTGCACCATTGTCCTCCAGCCTGGGCAACAGAGCATGACTCTGTCTCAAAAAGAACAGAAACAAAAACAAAAACAAAAACATTAGCTGGGCATAGTGCTGCATGCCTCTAGTCTCCATTATTCTAGGGGCTGAGGTGGGAGGATGGCTTGAGCCCAGGAGTTCAAGGCTGCAGTGAGCTATGATCATGCCACTGTACTCCAGCATGGGCGGCAGAGCAAGACTCCACCTCAAAAAATAAAAAAATTGAAAACAAAAAATCAATACCTGGAACCCATCCTGATGGCAGATGCTGACTCCATTGGTTGTATTTTGTATTTTGTAGCTGCATTTCTTACAAACTCCCAGGTGACTCTGTATACTCCTGGTCCAAGGGCCACTCTTTGAATAGCAAGGCTTTGGCTGTGATAAGGAGGCTTATTTTTACAGACCCATGGGAAGCTGTTGGAGAATATTAAGCAGAAGGATAGCACTACCTTACAGATGTTTTCAAAAGATTACTCAGGCTACATTGTGGAAAACGGATTGGAGGCAGACAAGAGTGGAAGTCAGATGACAAGTGATGACGAATTAGAAGGAGGCTGAGTGACTTTTGCTGCTTTCCAGGCTGCCCAAGGCCGTAGGGATTCTGGGCATGGGGATAGCAGGAGAGAGATTAGAAACTCACAGTGTCTAAGGCCTGGATCTAGAACCTTCACCTATGTCATCTCATTAAATACTCAGAACTATCCCAGGATGAATCACTCAGTCAAGTCATGATTTTCAATTCCAGATCTATCCCCAACCACAGAGATCTCAGAAAGCAGAAAGGAAATACAGCTATGGAAAGGTCCAGAGGAGCAGAATAGGCAGTTGCTTTAAACTGTAAGAAAATGATCATTAATGTCTCCACTCTTTTGTTGCTAATGAATAGAATAGTGCTCTCTTGGGTGAGAGACGAATGCTGCATGTGAAAATGAAGAAAGGAAGTATGGTTTTTCAGAGGCCTGACCCTGCTGAATGGAGAATAATTCCCCCAGCTCCATTCCCTTGTGCCTTGTGCAATCCCCATAGCCCCAAGAGGGAGAGTCATGAGTCAGAAAAGCAAAAGAAACGATGATGACCTTAGGGAATGAGAAATGTATAATCACTGGGCAGGCTGAAGTCCTTTCCTGCCTGCACACTCTCTGTGACCGTCGTGAGCTGCAGGACACCACACTTCTCCCGGCACCACATATGCCTCATAGACAAGTTGACTGAGTTGGGTCATTTTTGCCTTTAGTGGTTTGTTCAGTTCCAGTGTTAATTCTTCAACCTCCAGAGAATCTAGATTCCAAGTTGTCTGAAAGCTCATCAGCTCAGGAAAGAAAGAAAAGTGAATGTTGTTGCAAGACAAAATGACCCAATGTTACCCATATTTTCTAATATATGGGACCCCTTTTTAAAATAAAAAGATATTCATGGATCCCCATATAATTGAGCTCATATGCTTTTTTTTTTTTTTTTTCACAGAGTCTCACTCTGTTGCCCAGGCCGGAGTACAGTGGCACGATCTTAGTTCACAGCAACCTCTACCTCCTGGGTTCAAGTGATTCTCGTGCCTCAGCCTCTCGAGTAGCTGGGATTACAGGTGTGTGCCACCACGCCCGGCTAATTTGTTTGTTTTTTTTTTTTGAGACGGAGCCTTGCTCTTGTCACCCAGGCTAGAGTGCAATGGCATCATCTCGGCTCACTGCAACCTCGGCCTCCCGGGTTCAAGCGACTGTCCTACCTCAGCCTCCCGAGTAGCTGGGACTACAGGTGTGTGCCACTACATCTGGCTAATTCTTGTATTTTTCGTAGAGATGGAGTTTCATGTTGGCCAGGCTTGTCTGAAACTCCTGACCTTGTGATCTGCCCCCCTTGGCCTCCCAAAGTGCTGGGATTATAGGCGTCATCCACCACGCCCAGCCCGCCCAGCTAATTTTTGTATTTTTAGTAGAGACGGGGTTTCTCCATATTGGCCAGGCTGGTCTTGAACCCCTGACCTCAAGTGACCTGCCTACCTTGGCCTCCCAAAGTGCTGTGAATATGGGCATGAGCCACCACACTCAGCCTATGCTTTTTTTTTTTTTTTTTTTTTTTTTACAACAAGAGAGTTCAGATACCAAGATCCCAAACTGGCAATCCTGCCAGAGCACATATATTGGTTGGCTCTTGCAGTATTCTGGAAAGACTGACAATCGTAGCCAACATTTCAAAACTGTAGGTGTTTACACAAAAATGTAGATTTCTGGTTTCCCCCCCAAAATCAGAAGACCTGGCAACAATGGGCCTGCATTTCTGTAACAGACCATGTGATTTCCCATTTTACAGAGTCCTCACCCAGCCCCTTCTCACACGTGTAACGTGCCTGGCCTCTGTAGGCAGCTTATCGGGGCCCCTGTGTACAGATTCGAGAGCCCACTGTCTCCCCCATGAGGTCTGTGGCCCATAAATCGGGAACAAAAGACTAACTCTTTATCTGGGATGTGAAAGCAGTTTGGAAGCAGTTCAGATCAAAAGGCCTTAGTCATCGTTCAAAAGAAGATGCTGCAAAGTAAAAAACAAACATAGAAATAACCACAGCTTTCCAGCTGGAATTCTTTGATGTTCGTGGTCTCTGGTTATCAAAGTGAGTGAGGTGTACAGACAGTACTTTCAGGTTTTGATCCCTTTGAGCAAAAGGGATGATAAGACCCTCATATAACATGAGAAATGTTATCTTAGGACACATCATTCTATCGTGTGTGTGTGTGCATGTGAGCATGTGTGCATGTGTGCATGTGTGCATGTGTGTGTGCACGCATGCACAGATAACTTGATTAAAACTTGATTGGCAGCAAATAGGTTCAGGGCACACTTGTCTTCCCCTACCCCCTCTCCCAAATTTCATGGAAGGCAGTATGTTAGTATAACTCAAAAACCTTTCAAATATGGCTATCTTCAAGGAGGGAGAAAGCTAGAATGAACCATGTCATACTGGATTTGGCTGAATGAACAGTCTCATACAGGTCTTCACACTGGACACATCACTATGAAATCATGGTTAGCTTAAGACAGATACAGGTAGATAAATATGGAAATAGTTATGAATGTGTCTATAGGCGTGGGCTGGTATATGTACACAGATTTCCAAGTTCTTTCCATTGATTGACAGGAACAACATTATCCCAGTAGCAATGAGCACACCCAGCACTCAGATCTTGGTTTCTAATACCACTCTCCAGTCAAAGGAACCAAGGATCCTTGCAGAAATGACTTCTTCTAGGGCTGGGGCAGGGAATGTACAAGATGTGCCTGGAGCATCTTGAGGTGCTGGAAAGCAAGGATGTATTCAAAATACTAATTGATGGGGGTTATTTCAAAGGGACAGAGGAGGCAGCTGAAAGCATTCCCAGTGCCAAAGGTAGAACAATTTGAGCAATAAAATAAACAATGCATTCTTAGATTATAACTGAAAGTATAAAATAAATGTTTGAGTCCATACTGATGTAAATAAATGAATAAATAAATAAGCATATGGGGGAGAATAGGCACATTTCCGGTACGGAAGAATCCCAAATAATTTACGTAGACACAGCCCCCTCAAGGAAGTGAAGCCTAATTTCCTACTCCTTAAGTATGGGCTGTGCATAATGACTACCTTCCAAAGAGTACAATAGGGAAAGGGGGGGAAAAAAAAGTAACTCTACAGTGGCGAGACCTGGCAAACACAACTTTAGACAGGCGATCAAGGCTAACGTCATCAGTGGTGACTCATGTTGATAGCATGTCCTTGATTTGATGTGTTGAGAAGGACATTTTACCTTGGTGGACTTCCTCCCCCAAACCCATCGACCCTCATGTAATCATGAGCAAAACAGCTCAAGGCAAATTGAGGGATGTTTCACAGAATATCTAGCTAGCACTTCTCAAATCTGTCAAAGCCATCACAAACAAGGAAAGTTTGAAAAACCATCACAGTCTAGAGGAACCCAAGGAGACATGATGACTAAACATAATATGGGCTCCTGGATCAGAAAAAGGATGTTAGGGAGAAACTCAGGAAATCAGAATAGACTATGACATATAGTTAATAATAACGTGTCAATACTGGTCCATTAGTTGGAACAAATGTATCATTTTCATGTAAGATCTTAATCACAGGGGAAATTGGATGTGGGCAGGAACTCTATATTACCTTTGCAGATTTTCTGTAAATCTAAAACTATTCTAGAATAAAAAGTGTATTTAAAAATATGCTATAATCTTCTGACTAAATAATTTCAGTTTTAGAAAACTATGATGAGTGTGTGCAAGGATTTAATTACAATGACGTGTGTGTGTGTGGTTTTTAATTGGGAGCAAACTAAATACCCAATAACTGAGGATTAACTACATAAATTGTGGTAATTATAACATGAAATATTATCCAATCATTAAGTGATGAAGTAAAATATCTCATATAGAAAGCATGATCATGGTATTTTAGTAAAGGAAAAAGTACATTACAAAAAATGTAGAATATCACTCCATTTTGGTTAAAAACAAGGGCTAATCACATAGAATAGAAAATGTAAATATACATATTTGATGGGGTTTATCTTTGGGATAAGAGAATATAAAGATAATTATTACTTGTACCTTTCAAACTAATTTTAATTTTCTAAAATTTCTATAGTGAATAATGCATTGCTTCTGTAATAAAAAAGAAAAGCGGCCGGGCGTGGTGGCTCACACCTGTAATCCCAGCACTTTGGGAGGCTGAGGCTGGTGGATCACAAGGTCAGGAGGTTGAGACCATCCTGGCTAACACGGTGAAACCCCGTCTCTACTAAAAATACAAAAAAAAAAAAAAAAAAACCAAAACAGAAAAAACAAACAAACAAAAAAACAAATTAGCCAGGTGTGGTAGCGGGTGTCTGCAGTCCCAGCTGCTCAGGAGGCTGAGGTAGGAGAATGGCGTGAACCCGGGAGGCAGAGCTTGCAGTGAGCTGAGATCACGCCACTGCACTCCAGTCTGGGCAACAGAGCTAGACTCCATCTCAAAAAAAAAACAAAAAAAAAGAAAGAAAAGCAATTACACACACACACACACACACACAACACACACACGGAGATCTTTTGAGAAAGAAAAGAAGACACAGGCCTCCAGGCCCAGGCTGCAGACCCTCATTTAGGCCACTGTGACAGCAATTTTGGGGAATGATCCAGTCTTCCCCTCTTTCTCAAGGTTACTTAAAAAATGCAGAAAAATCCTTTACAGTGTGCGGGTTTTCTTGCTGACCACGTCTAGGAAACAGAACAAATGGCTCACATGGGGTGGAGAGATTCTGAAACACTGCAGAGATCTTCTACCCACAGCACTCACTCCTCCCCATCCATCACTTATGCTTCTGCTCTTTTTTTTTTTTTTTGAGACGAAGTCTCGCTCTGTCGTCCAGGCTGGAGTGCAGTGGCGCGATCTCCGTTCAGTGCAAGCTCTGCCTCCAGGGTTCACACCATTCTCCTGCCTCGCCCTCCTGAGTAGCTGGGACTACAGGCGCCCGCCGCCATGCCCGGCCTTTTTTTTTTTTTTTTTTTTTTGTATTTTTAGTAGAGACGTTGTTTCACTATGTTAGCCAGGATGGTCTTGATCTCCTGACCTTGTGATCCTCCCGCCTCGGCCTCCCAAAGTGCTGGGATTACAGTATTGAGCCACTGCGCCCTGCCTGCTTCTGTTCTTAGATGACTCTCAGAGGTCTGAGTTTCAGAGGCTACAACATGTCAGAGCTAAACTGCCTACATTATAGCTCAGAAGAGCTCTGTTTGCTCAGGCTGTCGAGTCTGGAGGACACTTCAACCTGCCTGGCTGGTAGTAGGTTCTCAACAAACACTTGGTGAATGAGTAAGTGGGTGGGTGGGTGGGTAGATGCATCCTCTGTTCAGCTTGTTCTAAGTCCTCTCTTATTTGCAGTTCTAAGGTGAGAGGGTTTTGGCTATAGTTTTTGGAAACTCTGCTTCTTGCAGCACACCAGTTCTCATCTCAGTTGCCCAATAGGATCCCCAGAGCAGCTTCAAAACAAGCTGCTGCTCAAAATTCTTGTTTAAATTGGCCTGGAAGAGGTGGACAGACATCAGTATTTTTTTTTTTTTTTTTTTAAGAGATGAGATTTTGCTCTGTTGCCCAGGTTAGAGTGCAGTGGTGCAATCATAGCTCACTGCAGCCTCAGACTTCTGGCCACAAGCCATCCTCCTGCCTCAGCCTTCCAACTAGCAGAGTCTTGAGACACCATGCCCAGATAATTTTTGTTTCTATTTTTTTGTGGAAACAGGATCTCACTTTGTTGCCCAGGCTGGTATCAAACTCCTGGGCTCAAGCAATCCTCCTGTCTTGGCCTCCCAAAGTGCTGGGATTACAGGTGCAGGCCACTGTGCCCAACTAACGTCAGTATTTTTAAGCACCCCCACAAGGGAACCTCCTGGGCAGCAAGGACTGAGGTTCATTGCTTGTGGCTGCACTCTCAGCTCCTGTTCCTGTTGGAGGGGCAATTACAGGTCAATTCCACTTGCAGACCCAAAATGACTGGCAGGTTCAACATAGATAATGAAACCCTTTCTGGCCCAGGGCATCAGCTTCTTGGGGCTTTAGTAACTCACATAGGCATCAAGCAGCCCCTCTCTCCTCCCTTTGCTGGTATTTTGAGAACCCTAGTTTTATAATATAAAGTTAATTCACTTATTCAAACACAGTAGTAGTTGTCATGTATACCAAAGAATGAGGAGGGTTAATTCTCTAATACTTTTACTTAAGAGAAGAGGGAGAAGAAAGTATTACGGGGGAGTCTGTAGTCCTGAAATGTCTGCAGGATGAGCACACATCCCAGCAGGCCCAGACCTTCCTCTCCAGAGAATGGTTCGGAGTGTCTTCAGAGATAACGGTAGTATTGCCACAGCCCCGTGAGCACCTTCTTTGCAGCTCTCATCTCAACTGTAATTGATTAATTTTTTGTGCACAGCTGGGTGTCTGGTAAGGAAGAAGTTTAATTTTGTTTTCTGCAAGAAAGACAGTTGCTATGCAGGTCTGGAAGAGCTGCAAGTTCGGAGGACAAGTTTACAGAAGGAGAACAAGATGGAAAGTTGTAGACTCTCAGGGCAAACTGACTTAGTTCATGGTGTGGGCAGGCAATGTAAATCCCTAGGTGGGGGTCACCCTGAGGGTGGAAGGAGGCAAGAGGAAGGACCGGGAGTCGGGTCATGGAAAGAGAATGATAACTGTGAGCTTGTGGACACTGCGGGGGGCTTCTGACCTTGTCATCCTGGGGGCAGACTTGGACCTCAATCTAAAGATCTGTATGTCTTATTTTGGTGTGATGTGCCTTGTACAAAATTGCCCTCCTCCTTAGAGGCAGTAGAGCAGGGTAGCTAAAGGGGAGGGCTCTGGTTCAAATACTGGTCTATTGCCTATTAGCTGTGACCCAGGAAGCTTTCTTTACCTCTCTAAGCCTCGGTTTTTTCATCTGTAAAATGGAGATAATCCTAATACCCTAATACCTCTTTGAGATTTTTTTGTTTGTTTGTTTGTTTTGTTTTGTTTTTTGACAGAGTTTTACTCTGTAGCCCAGGCTGAAGTGCAGTGGCACAACATAGCTCACTACAGCCTCCATCTCCCAGGCCTAAGCAATCCTGCCACCTCAGCCTCCAGAGTAGCTGGGACTATAGGTGCGCGCCACCACACTCAGCTAATTTTTTAAATTTTTAGTGGCAATGAGGTCTCACTGTGTTGCCCAGGCTGGTCTCAAACTCCTGGGCTCAAGTTATCCTCCTTCCTCAGCCTCCCAAAGTGCTTGGATTACAGACATGAGCCACCACACCTGGCCTTAAAGTTGTTTCAAGGATTACATGAGTAATGTATAAAACATACTCAGAATAATACTTAGTCCATAAATTGCAAAATCAATCAATAACGATTGAATGTCAGTTGTTTTTATTATTAACACATTGAAGAGTAACAACAACCTAGGTAGAAATTGCACTGTCTCTAGAGACTGAGATCTAGCTGCCATCAGCACCAGGAGTAGCAAGTTGAGAATGTATTTGGGGTTTCCCTGTCTCAGTAGGTACACATGGGACGTCCTTCGTAGACTGAAACCCCATTCTGAAGCTAGCATCTCGGTATTAGTTTTGACATACCATAGCTCCAGGAAGCACATCTGGGTTCCAGTTCAGGCTACAAGTCTGGAGAAAGCTGGACTGACCACTTAGAGCCCAGAGTGACCTGGAGACTTAGGAAGAGACCCAAGGTGAGAGAGATTGGACTTCTTGCTCAACTGGCAGGTGGAGGTCTGGGACTTGGTCTCTGAGGGACACTCCTGAAAATTCCTTTAAAAGCACAGAGTGTAGTTGTAGGCAGTCCTCCCCAACATGCATGTGAGGGCAGTTACCATGCCTACCTAACACCACTGTATCCGCAGTACTTGACATCTAGTGGGTACTCACTATCTATCATTAGGAGGAATGAATGAATGAAGTGCAATATCATTCTCAAAGTCCTTTTACACCTACTATCACATCTAATTCTCATAGTAGCTCCATGAAATAGGCAGGCCAAAAATCCTTTTTCTAATTTTGCTAGACAAACTGTCACAAGACTCTTATGGCGGGCAAGGTTCCAGATTTCATTCCCCTATGACCCTGTTCTTTCTACAACATGTTTCTTCTAAAATATCCTATTTGTACTGGGTACAGTGGCTCTTGCCTGTAATCCCAGCACTTCGGAAGACATAGGAGGGAAGATTGCCTGAGGCCAGGAGTTCGAGACCAGCCTAAGCAACATAGTGAGACCCTGAATTATCTTTTGCTTGTTCCTGTCGGGAGTTAAGGGCAATATGGTTTCATCATCATCATCCACCTAGACTTTGTGGAGTGTGTAAGTCACTTGACCTCCTTGCCAAGCATCCCCTGGCTATAAAGACAATTATCTCCTCCACTGCACTGGAACCTGGACCTTCTGCCCATCAGAACAACAGATTTCTCCCTCAGCCCATGGGCAGCATTAATGAACAGCGGCTGGGGACCCCGAGGCCTTGGCACAGGTGACTCCGCTGCCAGGAGGAATGGTGTTGTGTCCTTTTGTGTTGGCTGATTCGGGGATTTCTCATTCTCAAGCCAAGGGGAAACTGTCCTCACTGCCTGGAGGGGAGACGTTCTGGTGCCTTCTTCCAGCATCCTCTCTAAGCTAAGAGTTTGCAGATAAGCAAAAGGAAGCAATTTTGCTGCTATGTAGATTTTCCTTCCTGCGCCTGCACCTATGATCAGGTGCACAATGCCAGGTTTGTGGGAAGAATACATCATTTCAGAAGCAGCAGATTTTCTCAGAAGGGAGATAAGGTGAGAGCAATTCCCTACAAAAACACTTTCTTGCAGCCAAGGAAGTGGCTGGAGGAAGAGGATGAATGGAGACAAAAAGCAAGGGGATTGGAATGATAAACAGTTCATACGTGGGTCTAGAAGATTCAAGGTTTATTTTTTTTCATCCACAATATTTCCAATATGAATCCCGAAACCAGATGCAGGGTCTTGGAGGAAGAGAGGATTTCCCCTTGCCAGGTGTCCCTTGGCTCTTTCGAGAACATCTGCTGACTGATGCTGGGCAGATAGATTTGCCTCTCTGGTCCTCAGCTTGAGAAAGCTGAAACTGAAATGGAACTGGATCAGAAGAACAATAAAATCTCAGTTTCAGGCTATTTAACTGTTAATTGTAGAAGGCATCCCAAGAATCTTCTAGTGTAGGTTTTGAAGTGTGCAAGTGATGTGCTTTTGAGTTTTATAAATGAGGGCAGGTTCTATTGTCACTTAATTGTTTTCTGACATACTTTCTTAGATGAGAAGGGGAAAAGTGAAGAACATTACTGTTATCCATTTCTCAGATGAGAGAACTGAGGGCCCTGAGAGCTCGAAGGAACTTCAAAGATTTACAGCCACCAGGTGTGGAGAGGCAAGATTCAAAGGTAGGCAGCTCCCAAGTCCATGCTCTTCGCTGGCTGTCAAGTAGAGGGACAAGGCTAAAGAGAACTAGAGGATGAACATCAGAGTTGGAGGACCGTTGAGGTCATCTAGTCCCATCCTCTCCTTCTGGAAAGAAGAAAACAGTGCCACTGCCCAGCAAAGGGCATGATTTATTTCAGGGTGCAGAGTAAGTTAGGGGCAGAGCTGAGACTAGAGCTAAGCTTCTGGCTCTTCCAACAGATAAGATTTCAAACAATTTCTTAACAGCTTTAGGACCTTGAAATTCAAGGGACAATAACTTATTGGCTTAGATGGGAGCTCACGTCCTCAGTGGCTCAGATCTGAATGACCATGTCTACACAAACTTTCATCCAGATGTTCCCAAGAGTCAGGTGTCTGTGACGGAATGGACTCAAGTGATTGGATAAATGTCTTCTCATTTTCTCTCTGCCGCCTTTCCAATCTCATCAAATTCCTTCCTTTGGTTTTCTTTCCAACACACTGGTGTTCACATCCTCTGGTTCTTTCCTGCTCCCCATTCTGTCTGGGGGAGTTTAGGCTCTTTTCCCTAATCCATGTCATTTTTCAGAATAATTTTTTGGTTCATTCCAGCTTTGATTTTACCCAAATTTCTTAGGACTGACTCAAAGGAAAAAGCATTTTGTTAAAATAGCTGCGTTGCTTTTAAACAATTTGTCCTCCTACTCACTTTTTCTTTTTGGAAGACAGAAACTGAATATAGATTTGTGGGAGAGAGATAAAGAGGGAACCGGAGAAGAGGAGTAGAGAGGAAGAAGGGGAGAGGGAGAGAGTCTGGGTAGAGGGGATGGGAGAGAGAGGAGGAGAAAGAGAAGAGAAGAGGAAGGCAGGACTGGAAGGAATTCGAGCTCCAAGGATGATGATGCAAGGAAACTAGCATGGACCCTTTTCCAATTCCGGCCGTCTACAAGCAATGATCGAAGACTAGGCAGTCTTTATGTCAAAAAGGAATCCGTGTCCAGCACCCTGCTGATCTAATGTTCCTCAATATGTAATTTCACTTGACAAAGGGAAGGAAGGTCCTTCTCCAGGCTCCTAAAGAGGCCTTTGGGGAAGCCAGTGGCCTGAACCCAGAAGGAACAGGCAGACTGCACTCAACACAGGGATTCCTACTGACTCTGTTTCTCCATTCATGACTCCCCCTGAGGAACGATTGAAAAATCGAGCTGTTTGGCACAGTGGGACAGTACATGCATATTCAAATCCCTCCCTTCCAGCGCTAAACTTAGCTGCCACCTTGCTCATCCTGAATGCCTTCCTCCTCCGCCTGCCCGGTTATCCGCTCCACCTGTGCCCAGAAGCCAGTCTCATCTGTTACCCTAACGTCCTTACCTCGTCAATAACCACCCCTCACTTACCTCAGTCTCTGTCTCTCCCCACTGGCTCATCCTAAAACAAACTTGCTCCATTTTGCCTTCCTGCAAACTTCCATCCTCCTTAACCCTTTCCTTCACCCCCATATTGTCTTCAGTTTCTCATCTTCCATTCATTCCTTGACATTAATAGCTAACACTTAGATTGGCTTTCCTGTATGCCCCTGTAGGATGCATCTCATGTGTGCTAATTCACTGAATCCTCATCCCAGCCATACACAGATGGTGCCATTATTTTCTCTCTCCCCTTTCTTTAACAGATGAGCAAACTGAGGCACAAGGGGTTAAGTAACTTGTCCTACATCACACAGCCAGTAAGTGGGGGAAGCAGGTCTTGAACCCAGCACTGTCTGACTCACTATACCATGCTTCTAACCATTTGGCTATAATAACTCAACCCATAATAACTGCCTTCCACCAACACAATTTTTCTGGGAAGAATCCTGAAGTGGACTTTCATTCAGCCCCAGGTCTTTATATGCCCCCCGTCCCACTGTCTTCTTGCTCTCAATAATACTGTTTCCACCCCTCGCTTGATGGTTTTAAACCTATGTGGTTCATCTTCAATTGGCAGGATAAAATCGCTCCACTTGAAAGTTTATTGGACCACACAGTCTTTAAGTGCATTTTTATACGGTAGTTGCCAGAAGTATTGTTGAGAAGAGCAATATCCAGTGAGGGTTGCAGGATGTGCAGGTCCCTGCTCTTCCAGGCATTCTGAGTGTCCCTCTGGATCAAGCCAGATGGGCGGTGATGACTCACAGTGTTGTAATCAACAACAACGAACAACAACAACATGGCCGTTGAGGGCTAACTACGTGCCAAAACTAAGCTAAATGCTTTATCAGCCATAACCTTATTTGATTTCCATAAGAACCCTATGAGGGAGGTACTATTATTTTGCCCGTTACAGCAGAAGAATGTGCATCCCAGGAGAGTGAAGTGGCATGCCAAAGGTCACCTGGCAAGTAAGTGGCAGAGCTAGGATGCAACCCATCCTTCTTTCATGCTCCCAAGAACAGTGCGTTATTGCTTTGGGGAGTTTGCCATCTGTCTTCATTGGAGACACCATATTTTATTATGTGACACATCATCCTCTTAGGAAGGAAGCCATCCCTATCTGATCTTGGTATCAAGGAAAGTTGTGTGTATCTACATGTTCTAAATTTTATTTTATCTAGTATTTATCAAACACTTGCTAAGTAGCTAGGCTGTGATAAACACTTTACATATATTCTTTCACTTTACTCTAAAAAACAACCCATAGGCTGGGTGTAGTGGCTCACACCTGTAATCCCGGCACTTTGGGAGGCCAAGGTACGTGCAACACTTGAGCCTAGGACTTCAAGACCAGTCTGGGGAACATAGCGAGACCCCATCTCTATCTATCTATCTATCTATCTATCTATCTATCTATCTATCTATCTATCTATCTATCTATCTAAATAAATAACCCATGACTACAATTTTATCCCCATTAGAGGTGAAGACACTCAAACTCTGAGACATTAAGTTATTTCTCCAGGGACACATCTTGGAGCCTGCTTGCCAGCTCAGGTGAGCCTGACTGCAAGTCCGCTTAGCCACCAACTTTTCCAGTGTTCTAAGCACTGCAAATATGCAATTGAACAAGCTTCGCTTCGTGAAGGGGCTGCAAGGAAGCTCAGTTTATGGTCAACCTTATGAACTACCCTTATCAGGGATGTAGTTCTTTATGATATGCATTTTCAGCATCATGCTTGGCTCTGCTCTGTTCCCATGTTTTCTTCCTTAGTCCAATTTAGAAATTATCCTATTTTGTCTTAGTTTGTATAACTAGACTCCCTCTCCAATTCTTTCTGGAACTAGGTGGATATAAACAAATACACAAACAAATAAATAAAAGATGGGTATAAATCCACAAATATATGAAATGTTTGTTGATTCAAAATGTTAATTAGTAATGTTGACTTTCTGACATATAGTAGGTCTTCTCTGTCTATGATGGTCTTTGTCTTAACCTTACGCCTGCCGTGCTAGGGCCCAAGCTTCTATAATACTCCAGGACTGGGCTTCCCGCTATTCTTAGCCACTGCCCCAAATCTTTCTTCCAAGCTGAGCTTTCTCTGCTAATAAGTAACAGCCAATATTACTGAATGTTTTTCATATTCTTAGTACTGTTCCAGGGCCTTTTATAAGAATGAATTCACTTGATCTTCACAGCAATCCTATCAGGTAGTGATTATCCCCATTTTACAAATGAGGAAACTGAGGCACACAGGAATTAAGTGAATAAAGTCCTACAGGTAGTGGATCTGCAAATCCAGGCAGTCTGGTGCCACAGACTGTGCTGTGCTACCCACAGCTAGGAGGGCAAATGGGGTACCTTCATGGACTACCCTGGAGCATCTCTCAGAGTGAACTCCGTAGGGAACTAGAATGGGGATGGAGACCCAGGCATGAAGGGCTCTCTGCAAGTGGGTGGCCACCCATTGTGTTGATGGCTCAGACCCACAAGCTCATCAAAACCCTCTGAAATGCAAGGCTCCTACTCCTGTCAAATTGAACCTGCTTTGCAGATTTCAGTTTCAATCCTGCCAACTTGAAAGTTTTAGCATTTCAGCTGTTTCAGAATTATAAAAGCCTACAAAATGCTAAGGTGCTTTTTTTAGAGTTTAAAAAAATGTGTCTTTTCCCCACCATCACATAACAATCTGAAGGGATTTTTTCTTTTTCTTTTTTCTTTTTTTTTGCAGATTCTTGCCAAATGTGTATTTTTAAAGATTGCATTTGGCCAAAGACCAGAAGTGGAAAATCTGAGAGGAACGTTGAGGAAGTTCTAAGGCGAATTCATCAAGGAGGAGAGGGGAAGCTCTTTCCTTTCTGCAGAGTCCTGGGTCGGTTGGGAGGGATGCTGTTTACTTCTGCTTTCTCACTACCTTTGTACAAACACAGTTTCCTTAAGATGCTGACACTTCAATTGGTGGCCCAGAGGACATTTGAGCTGCATCCCTGGTCAGGAAAGACCACCATCACTGCATGCACAGCTTCCGGTTGGGTAACTGTCCTCAGAAGCCAGATGGCCCCATGATGGAAAAAGTCACCATACCCTTCGGGTCAGGCAAGAAATCAATTCTCACTAATTAAGTGTCTGGTGTGCGTGCGTGCGTGTGTGTGTGTGTGTGTTTATGTGTCACAGACTCTCTCCTAGTGTGAATCAGCTCAATCATCATTTTGCAGTGTTTCAGCTTCAGATTGCAAACATCCACCAACAAATGGGAGCCTTGCTTTCTAACGAGCTGGGGATGTGTGGAAAATAGAATCACTCACACTAGTAGTGAGCCGCAGATGTTCCATGGAGACAGCAGGCTGTGCCAAGCACAGACAGTATGTGTGGCCATGAGACAGGATGCAGAATCTTGCCATGAAACTATTGCCCACAGAGCCCAGAAGATGAAGGGGAAAAAACAGTAGATATAAAATCTGCTTTCTTTTTCCAAAGGCCTGGCCTTCTGTACAGTTGCATGACACCACATTTAGAAGTGGTCCAGGAAGCTGAATGTTTAAATTTGAATAACTGCCACCAAGGCCTTCACTTCCAAAGCAAGGATGAGAGGTACTCCTAAGGAAGGAGAAATATCTGGGTTCAATTCCGAGGTCTAATACTTACTAACTGAGTGCCCTTATAACCTTTTGGGACCTCAGGTCTCTCATCTATAAAAGGGACTTACTTACTGGGTTGTGGTTGGGATTAAATGAGAGAGTGCGAGTGAAGCTGTTCGCATAGTGCCACTCATAGAAGATGTTCAATAAACAGTAAGCTATCATCATCATCATCATCATTATCATCATCGCCATCACCATCACCATCATTTCTAGCTCTGCAACCCTAGCAAAGTTATCCTGATGCTGCTAAGTTTCATTTTTCACTTCTATACAATGGGAATAATTATACCTATTTCAAAGAGTTGAGTTAATGTTTATTAAATTCCAGAATACTGCCTAAAACACAGTAGGTCCTCAATAAAAGCTAATTCATTTTCTTTCTTCCCTTTTCAGGTCTCAACCTTACTTACTTACTTTGTTTATTTAATTATGTTTTGGAAAGATTCAGGTTCACTACGTTGCTCAGGCTCGTCTCAAACTCCTAGTCTCAAGCAATTCTCTCGCCTCGGCCTCTCAAAGTGCTGGGATTACAGGCAAAAGCCCACTGTACCTGGCCTCAATTACCTTAAAACACTATTGAATTTAATTATTGAGAATCAACCTTTGCTTAGTGTTACAGAGGTTCCCTCAGGACATGTAAGGCAAGAGGCATAGACATGGACCTGTCCCCAAGGAGATGATGATGCATTCTCAGGTAAGACAAGACACTGGGTCGGATGGTTCTGTTGCCAGGGAGACCATGAGGCTTGGAGAGTCTCAGGAAAATTGCTCAGGGTTTAACAAGTTGGTTTCCTACCCAGGTCATTCTGACTCCAGAGTCTACACGTTTTCTTTTTCTTTTTTTTTTTGAGAGTCTCGCTTTGTTGCCCTGGCTGGAGTGCAGTGGCTTGATCTTGGTTCACTGCAACCTCCGCCTCTTGGGTTCAAGTGATTCTCGTGCCTCAGCCTCCTGAGTAGCTGGGAGTACAGGTGAGTGCCACCGTCTAATATTTGTATTTTTAGTAGAGATGGGATTTCACTATGCTGCCCAGGCTGGTCTTGAATTCCTGGCCTCAAATGATCCACCCACCTCGGCCTCCCAAAGTGCTCGGATTACAAGTGTGAGTCACCATGCATGGCCCAGAGTCTACACTTTTAATCATGCGTATCTGTTGCCTATCACCAGAGAACGGGGAAAGGCCAAACCAAGGGTTCCCAGTGTCTCTTAATTGCTTCAGTTTGTTTTGAGAAAGCAAAAGAAAGGGAGCGGGAGAGAGAAAAGAGAGAAGAAAGCTAACTTCTGGGTTGTTTGCAGGAGCAAGCATGCATGCCACGCATAGTGTTCTGGGGTGCCCATTGCTCACTCAGTTATCTCTGAATAGGGAGGGTACTTCCTAGAGGTCAGCCTGGCTGCAAGGATCTTGCACAGAAGCCTTCCTCCTTCATGGCAGGAGGCAAGGTGTTGCCCTACCTGGGACTCTAATGAAAGTCTCAGTGACGGTATCCTTGGGGAAAATCCCACACAGTCGTTAAGAGCGTAGGTCTTGGAGGCAGGCAGAACTGGAATCAAATCCCAGCTATACCACCTACTAGTTGTGTCACGTTGAGCAAGTGACAAACGTTCTAGGCCTCAGTTTCCACTTTTTTAAAATGAGGATGGTAATAGCATCTATGTCTTACACAGTCATGAGAGTAAGATGGAAGACATGTACCTAAGGTACTAGTGTATTACCTGGGTGGGACTCGATAAATGGCTTTGCTGCTGTTTTTAGCATTCTCAGAGAGGTGTCCTCTGGGGACCAGCATGGCGATGGCAACAGAGGACCCTACTAGGAATGACTGAAATTCGGGGCTGCTATTTGTGCTTCCAATCCATTCTAGGGGATCTCCTTTCAAAGCAAAATCTTTGAATTTATATATATATACATATATATATATATATGTATATATATATATACACATATATATATATCCTTCATTTAATAATCAAGACGTTTGTCTGATAATCACTCCCCTTGCTACAATCCTTTAGGATAATAACCTGTCAATATCTGTTAAGATTATAACCCCATAACCTTATTGATCCAGCAATATTGCTTTTGGTAATCTAGCCAGAAAAATAAAAGCATTAGTGTATAAGGACATATGTTGTCATGGAACATATGACAAGAATGACAATGACAGCAATAAAAATTGGAAACAAGATGAATGCCCATGAACAAAGGCATGTTGAATAAACTGAAGTAATTCTATTCTATGGAACATTATGTAGCTATTGAAGAAATCAAGTTAGGTATTGCTTGAGCTCAGGAGTCCAAGACCAGCCTGGGCAACATGGGGAGACCCCATCATTACCAAAACTACAAAAAAAATTCGGGGCATGGTGGCATGTGCCTGTGATCCCAGCTACCTGGGAAGGTGAGGTGAGAGGATTCCTTAAGCCTAGTGGGTGGAGGTGGCAGTGAGCTGAGATTGCACCACTGCTCTCCAGGCTGGGTGACAGAGTGAGACCCTGTCTCAAAAAAAAAAAAAAAAAAAAAATCAGTACCTATAGAACCAGAAGGATAACCATGATGTATTGAAAAGCAAGTGGCAGGCTAATATCAACAGTGTGATTTAATTATATACGCACACACACACACATATACGTATATGTATATATACACACACAATTATATATCTAATTGAGGATATGTGTATATACACATATATATACACACACATATATACGTATATATATACACATATTATCCTCAATTAAATATATAATTATTTATTTTACACTTCAAAAAACTTTTGTTATTACTATTATTTTTAGAGACAGGGTCTCACCATGTTGCCCAG
The DNA here is from genome assembly GCF_002776525.5 of Piliocolobus tephrosceles. Classification (NCBI taxonomy): domain Eukaryota; kingdom Metazoa; phylum Chordata; class Mammalia; order Primates; family Cercopithecidae; genus Piliocolobus; species Piliocolobus tephrosceles. The sequence goes on along the minus strand of NC_045450.1, from coordinate 22,641,746 downwards.
GCTAGACTTGAACTCCTCCTGCCTCAGCTTCTTAAATAGCTTCTTAAAGCTGTGTGCCATTGTGTCTGGCTTTGATTCAATTTAAACAAAAGCAAATGATGCCTCTTCTCCTGGGCATGTATGTGTGTATGTTTTGAGGATAGAAGAGGAAGCACATTTAGCAGTTAACGATAGTTACTTTGGAAGGGGATGAGTTGGGGCAGGGTGAGAATAGAGTAGGGGGTATTATTACTTATTTTTCTATTTTTGAATAGTTTCAATAGATGCAAGGCAGGTTACTCTTATAGTCTTTGAAGAGGGACCTTAAACAATCTGTGTTTGTAATTATTTAAAAAATGGTTTTGGTAATCTTGTGATATTGGAGACCACATAACTAAGAAAGGATTTTCCTCATACTCAAAGTCCCTGAGAGGAGGGGCCACATCTTTTTGGCTTTGCATGTCCAAGACCAGCACAATGCCCTTCCCAGAGTAAGTCCTGATGAGTGTGAAGCACAGGAGTGAACAACATTTACTCAGCTTGTGTTAGGGAATGTGGTTTTTCACTGAGCTGAACCTGAGGTGAGGTCACACTCTGGTGTCTCTTCTGATAGTGATGATGTTCAGCTAATTCTTTTTTTTTTTTTTTTTTTTTTTTTTTTGATGGGAATCCCACAAAACCAAGTTATAATTCCTGTGTTTGTAAGGCAAGACCACTAGATGTTTGGCTAATTCTTTACCACACTGCTATGTCCTTCAACCTTTCCCCTTCAGTGATTTTATCAATGACTTGCTGAGAACTGAAATGGCAAGCTAGTCAATCACATTGGCAGATGACACTTATCTGCAAGGTCTAGTGACTTTGTTAGATAGTAGTTAGGATTCCAGAAGGACCTCTTCACATTAAAGCATGCCAACCTCAACAAGATGAGATTTTTAAATCTAGGTTAAAAAAATCCCAAGAGCAAAAACGTATTGCTCATAATGGCATTTGGTTGGCTGCCTTCAAACTGCTCTTCCAAGATTCTTTAAAAATGCGTTAAGAAACCCATGAAAGAGATGAAAATTCAAAGCCTAAAAGTTAAAGACTGAAAGACAACTTAATGGCACCATCTTGGAAGAAATGACACCAATTATAAATGGAGACAAGTTGAGAAAATAGAGAAGAAAAAAGACAGCTTTGGAATAAAACAAATTATAAGCAATCACACTATTTAACCCTAGTCTAAAACATTTTTACATTTCCATGAACAAAAATGACTCTAGAGAAAGGCAAATAGATGTGAGAGAAATAGGCAAGAAATAGGCAAATAAGATGTGAGAGAAATTGTCAAAGAACTACTTTCAAAAAGGCCCCAGGCCCAGAGGGTTTTATATGAAAATTCCTATGCTATTTAGTCTACGTCAGAGCATAGAAAATCATTTCAGCAAGTTACCACAACTCAGATTTCAAATCTGAACAAAAATAATACACAAAAGACAAACCACAAGAAAATTTCATTGACAAGTATATAGAAAAATCCTAAATTATATGTTAGCAAATCCACTTCAGCATTATACAATCAAAAACAAAATTGCCCCAAAAGAATTATTATAAGAGTGAAAGGTAGAAAGGCTAATATGAAAGCCATTAACACAACTTATTCTGTTAATAATCCAAAGAGGATAAAACTTATAATCTCAATAATTATCAAAAAATGTAAATCTCCATACCTGATGGGAATTCTTAGTTAAGCAGACATTGACAGAAATCTTGATAGTATGATAAAGAAAACCTATCTAAACCAATAACAAATACCATGCTTCTTGGTGAAAACCTGGAGGAGTTATTCACTTAAGTGTAGACAGGAACCACCTTAGGAGTTTGCTAAAATGCAGATGACCAGGTTTGTATAAATTCTGGGATGTATACCCAGATCTGTGATCACACTTTGAGAAACACTCTTCATGAGATATCCATTATAGCTAAAAGCAAGGTGGTCTTTGACCACTACCATTATTTAACACTGTTCTCTATACTTCAGTCAAAGAAAAAAAAAGTGGAGGCAAAAATATTCCGCCTATTATTTGCAGATGTTATGATTGTTTTACCTGGAAAAGCAAATGAAATTAACTATGTAGGAAAGTTCCAGCAGCTTATAAATAATAATAGATCTATAATAGCTTTCTCACCTACCAGTCATACTAGGCTCTTAGAAAATATCCTGGAAAACACCACCCATTAATGTGAGTAAACAAAAAACATTAAACACTACCTAGATATAATGTACACATCGATGCATAGGCTTGAATGATGAAAATGTTAAGATTTTTCTAAACAACCTAAAAGAAGATTTTAATAAATCAGAGATATATCATGTTGTTAAATATGAAGTCTCACTATCCTAAAGGTGTCGATCACCCCCAAATAAGCCTGTTAATTACATTTTTAAATTAATATCTCAATATCCTACGATGAGACAGAATAGTCAGAATATTCGCTAGCAAAACCAAATGGTAAGAACTCAGATGTTTGGTAAAGAAGAATAGCAGAGAAGAAGATGCTCCTCTAGTATTAAGAGTCCTTTGGGAGGCCAAAGCGAGCAGATCACAAGGTTAGGAAATCGAGACCATCTTGGCTAACAGGGTGAAACCTTGTCTCTATTAAAAATACAAAAAATTAGCCGGGAGTGGTGGTGTGTGCCTGTAGTCCCAGCTACTTGGAAGGCAGAGGCAGGAGAATTGCTTGAACCCAGGAGGTGGAGGTTGCAGTGAGCTGAGATCAGGCCAGTGCACTCCCAGCGTGGGCGACAGAGTGAGACTCCGTCTAAAAAAAAAAAAAGAATCTTGTGAAGCTACATGAATTCAAAAGAGAGTGTGGTAGTATCTCAGAAATGGAAATTAGAAATATACATTAAAAGAAAGAAGATTCAGAAATAGATCTGTTCATACGTACATAAATAAATATGTAACACACATACATACATATGTGTGTGTGAGTTTAATAAAAGGTAAATTCAATGTGGATAAATTGTTTCATAAACAATTTAATTTACAGTTTACATGTTTGAGAGCAACTTGGTGTCCACGTTCTTGGGACTGTCACGTCCACCTGTAACAATCACAGAAGGAAAGTTAATGAGGCCGGGCGCGGTGGCTCACGCCTGTAATCCCAGCACTTTGGGAGGCTGAGGCGGGCAGATCACTAGGTCAAGAGATCAAGATCATCCTGGCCAACATGGTGAAACCCCATTTCTACTAAATATACAAAAATTATCTGAGTGTAAGATTGCGTCTCAAAAAAAAAAAAAAAAGAAGAAGAAGAAGAAGAAATAATGAAAAAGCTGCACAAGCGGATAAGTGTGGGTGGAGGATTAGCCCGCAATAAACCCAGTGTGACTCTTCAGGCTATGTGGTCTCCTAAACGTTTACTGAGCGCTCAGGCTATGTTACTGCAGGACCAGAAAAGACAGGCGTAGGATTCTAGTCCCTGTTCCACTGTTTAATTCATGTTTGACCTAGAGCAAATCACTCAACCTGAACCTCGATTTCCTCACGGGAAAGTGGAGATCATGCTTCCTGGTCCGGTCTCCTTTAAAGTTGTTGTGAGGAAATAGTCATGTTTGAAAGCCTGCTGTCACTGAAAACTGCTGAGTTACAGTGGACACCTGGTAACCCTACCCTAACTTAGGATGGTGTCCTAGAGTAGTGGTTTAGAGCCTACACTCTGGTGAAAGCCTGCCTGAATTTGCATAGTGGCTCCATTGTTTACCATCTGTGGGTCTTTGGAAAGGTTATGGTCACCTCTCTCTACACCTTGGTTTTGTTGTTTACTGGCTGTGGGTCCTGAGCAGGTTAGTTAATCTTGTTATAGTTTTGTTTTCCTCATCATTAAAAGAGTGAAGACAATAGCACCTATCTCAAAGTGTTGTCATGAGAAGCACATGAAAAAAGCATTCATGCTGGTCAGAACATGTAGCAACTGATCAATAATGGTTGTCTTTTATCATCATAATTATCTTTGGGTATCTATGCCCCATCAACTCCAAGATTGAATCACATGACTGGGACCTAAGCCAATCAGCCTTTGTCTGCAGTGATTGGTTCAATAATGAACATGTGACCTAATTGAAGCCAATAAAATGCACAGAGACTTTTGCCTGCTGGGAAAGAAATTCATGCTGTTATGCTGGGTTCAAGAATATAGCCCTCCTGTTCACAGTGGCTCATGCCTGTAATATTGGCACTTTGGAAGGCTAAGGTAGGGGGAGGATCACTTGAGCTCAAGAGTTGGACAGCAGCCTGGGCAACATAGCAAGACCCCTGTCTCTACCAAAAAAAAGAAAGTCAAAAAAATTAGCTGGGTATGGTGGTGCCTGTCTGTAGTTCCCTGGCTACTCCAGAGGCTGAGGCAGGAGGATCACTTGAGCTCAGGAGGTGGAGATTACAGCGAGCTGAGACTCTACTACTGCACTCCAGCCTGGGTGACAGAGTGAGACCCTGTCTCAAACAAACAAACAAACAACAACAAAACAGAATATAGCCCTGGGAGCTGCTGTTCCCCATCTTGAATCCCTGAGTATCCCATCCATTACTCTGAAATGGAGTCAACAGAGAAGAAGCAGAGGAAACAATGGTGAGAGATATAGTGTCCTTGTGAATTTGGTTCCCGCATATAGCCATACCTCTATTATTTCAGTATATGAGCCTATAGAACTTTTTCTCTCTTTCTGTCTCCCCATTTTTAAGTCAATTAGAATTTAGTTTTCTGTCACTTCCAACTGAATGAATTCTAGGTTATGCAACCATATTACTGTTCTGTTGTGACCTCAGACAAAATGTTCCCAAATTCTCCAGAACAAACTGGATCTGTTTTTGTTTGTTTGTTTGTTTTGTGTTTTTGACAGAGTCTTGCTCTGTTACCCGGGCTGGAGTGCAGTGGTGCAGTCTTGATCTCGGCTCACTACAACCTCCACCTCCCAGGTTAAAGCAGTTCTCATGCCTCAACCTCCTGAGTAGCTGGGATTATAGGCATGCACCACCATGCCCAGCTAATTTTTGTATTTTTAATAGAGACAGAGTTTCACCATATTGGCCAGGCTGGTCTCAAACTCCTGACTTCAAGCGATCCACCCACCTCAGCCTCCCAAAGTGCTGGGATTATAGGCATGAGCCACTGTGCCCGGCGGGGTCTGGTCTTGTTATTAGAATAAGCTCAGTACCTAGCACATTTTTCATCCCCAGTGTGTGGTCGCACAATTACAAATGATGATCCTTCATCTGAATGATGGGCATTTTAAGGACGAAAACAACATTGCCCTTTTCCAAATTATGGTTGAGAGCACAGGGCTAGAAACTAGTCAAGAGCTTCAAGCAGCAGCCCCAAGGCTGGAATGGAAATTAGCCAGAAACCATCATTTCAAATTCTAAAGGTCACCATTTATGAAAGGATACTTTAATGTTCACTCAAAACCAGATGACAAGTCAGAAATGGAAGGAGAGGGGGTTGAAATGATGGTTACACACAACTGGCTTTCCACGACCCAATAAACTCTATCTGTGCCTAATTAGACTGGCAGTGACCTCCCAATGTTGCATTCAGACTTTTAACAGCAGTTCATCTGTCACACAGAACCTTAGCTATTGGCCTTTCTCTGGTTGCCTCTGTTAGAATTAGCAGTGGTTGGAATGTACATGTTTGACTATTTCCTGATCAAAAAAGTATAGCTCCATATATATGGAAGTAATTAGACTAGATATCCCTCATGAGTTCTTGGGCAGTGCATTCAGTGGCCCTTTTAACATCCCCACTTGAGTGTTACAAAGGAAGCTGCAAACTCAACACTTTTAAAACCAGACTCACCCTCTCCCTATCACTAAACTTTTCATCCTAAAGGGGATCACTGTCCATCCAAAGGTTAAAGGCAGAAACCCAGATGTCTCTTGAGCTCATTCTCTCTTACCTTTACATGCAACAATCAGGAAATTTAGTTGATTCCAGCTTTCAAGCATCTACCAAAGTGATGGCCAACAAGTCCATTATTACTGCCATCTCCCTCATATAGGATTCTGTTATTGCTATGGGATTATTGCATTCATGTCTCTTAACCAGTCTGCAAATATTCCTCAGTTGGGCAAACTGGGTCACCCTTGTAATTCCAGCACTCTGGGAGGCAGAGGCAGGAGGATTGCTTGAGCCCAGGAGTTCAAGACTAGCCTAGGCAGCATAGTGAGATACTGTCTTTACAAAATGATAATAATAATAATAATAATAATAATAATAATAATAATAATAAATAAAATTATCCAGCTGTGGTGGTGCACCTCTGTAGTCTCAGCTACTCAGGAGGCTGAGGTGGGAGGATCGCCTAAGCCCAGGAAGTCAAGGCTGCAGTAAGCCGAGATTGCATCACTGCACTCCAGCCCAGTCAACAGAGTGAGACCCTGTCTCAAGAAAAATAAAAATAAAACTATTCCTTTTCCATTCCCTAGTCCATGTCCCACACTTCTGCCAGAATGAGTCTCAAAAATGAAAACCTGATTACGTTGGATCTTTAATTTTCTATTTTAATCTTTCCGTAGAATTTCTGTTTCCCCTAGAAGAAAGTCTTACTTACCGTGCCTCCCAAAGATCTGCATGACATGGCTCCTGTCTACTTCTGCAGTCTTGCCATTCTCCCCACTCACTGCAACCCTGCTCCAGTCATTATTGTATCCAGACCTTGGTACTTGCTGTTCCCTTTTCCTGGAACACCAACCCATCCCTTCATCTCTCTAACTTTTGTTCATCTTTCAACTCTTAAGAGTTGTGATTTTCCTTTTGGAAGATTTTTCTCTATTCAAGAAGGCAGCTTGGTAGATAAGAAGGAAAGCCATGGAGTCATATCATTTGAGTTCAAATTCTGTCTCAGATAATAGCTCCATGTGTGACCTTGGGCCAGTTGCTTAACCTCTCTGTGCCTAAGGTTTTTAATCTGTAAAATGGAGATATTAAGCATTGTTAAAAAAGGGTCAGATGTAATCATGTAAGTTATTTAGCATAGAAGCTGGCACATCAACTCTCAAACAGTGTTAGATATTATTTATTTATTATTATTATTTTCAGACAGAGTCTCCCTCTGTTGCCAGGCTGGAGTGCAGTGGTGCAGTCTTGGCTCGCTGCAGCCTTCACCTCCCAGGTTCCAGTGATTCTCCTGCCTCAGCCTCCCAAGTAGCTGGGACTACAGGCGTGTGCCACCACACACAGCTAATTTTTGTGTTTTCAGTAGAGATGGGATTTCACCATGTTGGCCAGGTTGGTCTCAATCTCCTGACCTTGTGGTCCGCCCGCCTCAGCCTCCCAAAGTGCTGGGATTACAGGTGTGAGGCACCGCGCCTGGCCCAGTGTTAGATATTATTATTATTATTTTACTTGTTACGCATGCATGTTCCCCCAAGGCTCTGTCTTTGGTCCTATTTTCTTATTTTTTACAGCCTTATTGGAAACTCTTATTCACATTCAAGATTCTGCCTCTTACCACCGATGATTTCCAAATGTGCATTTCCCAGACCATACCTCCTTCCATACTCCTAGAGTCTTCTCTCTCTAAAGTTATTGAAGTAGCCCACTGGCTTATCTCCTGCTTCCTTCTTATGTCTTAAAAATCTGTTTCTACCTGGGACCTGACCATACTTTAAAGTGATCAGTTAGCTAGGTGCTGTGGCTCATGTCTGTAATCCCAGCACTTTGGGAGTCCAAGGCAGGAGGATCACTTGAGCCAAGGAGTTGGAGACCAGCCTGGGCAACATAGTAAGATCTCCATCTCTATTTTATAAAAAGTAAACAACAGCCATACATACAACAAAAATACCATACATACATCAGTGTAGATCCTATTGCTCCTCTGCTTAAAACTCTTCCACGGTTTCCCTTTTATTTATTGATTGGAGTCTTGCTGTGTCACCCAGACTGGAGTGCAGTGGTGCAATCTCGGCTCACTGTAACCTCTGCCTCCTGGGTTCAAGTGATTCTCCTGCCTCAGCCTCCTGAGTAGAGTAGCTGGGACTACAGGCTTGTGCCACCACACCTGGCCAATTTTTGTATTTTTGGTAGAGACGGGGTTTCACCATTTTGGCCAGGCTGGTCTCAAACTCCTGACCTTAAGTGATCTGCCCACCTTGGCCTCCCAAAGTGCTGGGATCACAGGCGTGAGCCACCGCACTCAGCCCCCTTTACCTTTTGATCAGGGATTCTCAACCTCGGTACTCTTGACATTCGGGACTGGGTAATTCTGTGTTTTAGGGGCTGTCCTGTGCATTGCAAGGTGTTTAGCAGCATTCCCGATATCACCTGCTAGATCTGGTTGTGCTTCCCTGATCTCTTAACCAAAAATGTCTCAGACATCACCAAATGTTCCTGTCAAGAACCACTGCCTTAGTCTAAGCTCCAGATGCTTAATGATAATCTTCAAGGTCAATCCTAGATCACTTGCTGGTCCTGCTAGGCTGAAGTCAGTTCCACCCAAACCATATGGACTTAGGACAGGGTGACATGACAACTCCCCCCACCCCAAAAAAAATTAAGAGCACTGTTACCAGAAAAAGGAGGAATGGATGTGAGTTTGGCCAAAACAACAAACAAACAAAAACATTCATGGCCACATAACCCAGCCTCCCTTCAAGTGCCTATGTCTCCATTTCCAAGAATCAAGCCCTGGCATGGCCAAGAGAAATGTTAGTTCAGTGATAGCCCACTAGACCCTTCCATTCCCCCAAATTCTCCATCCTCACCCACAGTGTCTTTAATTATAGGTTAGAAGGTGGATAATTTATACATTTAAATTCCAATCCACCAAAAACTTGGTCAAAAATCTCAGTTTTTTGGCAACTTGCTTCATCTCACATATGAAGAATATCACCACAGATCTCAACTTTTTGTGGAGTGGTAGCTAAGCTTTGTCAGTTTTCATGAACAAAGATACAAGATGCTATGAATCCTCCAGGCTCTGTCCAACTTTATACCAGCAGGGTTGCATTTTAATCAAAGATGTCTCTTTCAGTGCCTGCTGAAATCTCATGTTGCCTCTTACGTCCCAGTGATGACGGAACAATGACTTATCTTCGCTGCAACTAAAGAGAAGTCAAAAAGATACCAGAACTCACCAAGGGACTGTTTCATTTCCCACTGGAGAAGAAAAGACAGAACTAGAAGGAAATCTTCTGATGAAAGTATGGAAATAGCTCTCTTAGTTTCTCTCCTCAACCATCTGAAGTTAGTCAACAGAATTAAAATACAGCTGTAGCAGAGGCATCTCAAATTTTTGGGTCTCAGGACTCCTTTACACTTCTGCAAATTATTGACCTTTTGCTCATGTGGGTTATATCTATTTAATATTTCCTATATCAGAAATTAACCCCCCAATCATAAAATATTTATTTTAATATTCATTTGAAAATAATGATAAACTTAATTTCATGTTAACATAAAAATTTATATAAAAGTAACTATATTTTCCAGAACAAAAAATTGTGAGAAGAATTGTTTTTACACTTTTGAGAGTCTCTTCAATATCTGGCTCAAGAGAAGAGAGATAGATTTTTATATCTACTTCTGCATTTAATCTGTTGCCCAATGTTGTTAGAGTTGAAATATATGATGAAAATCTAGCCTCACACAAGTTTGACGAATAGAGTAGTATCTTAATAGCCTTTGAAATAACCATGAATATTCTTTGATACTACACCAAAACTCGACACGTGGTAGTTTCTTAAAGGCTAGTTGCAATGTGGAGTCTGAAACCGTATTAACTTTTCATGCTCTACTATATGAAAATCCATTTTTCTAATCCTACATGTTGAATGGGTCTTTTAGCCAGGCATAACTTTGTACCATCATTCATTGGTCATTTGGAAAGTATTGTTTCACTGAGTTACGCATGTCTTCTAAAGTTGGCACATTTCATTACACAGTATAAAAACAAATCACATTGGCTCACAGGGCCAGACACAAGTTTTCCAAAATCCTAATTATCACTTGAAACCTTGAATTTTTATCCTTGGCAACAAATACTGTCAGTTGCTTTCTTTGAAGTGACAGGCTCACTTAGCTCATTTTTGAGAAAATGTCTGCCAAATACCCAAGCCTGAATAACCGTAATTTACCTGTCATTCTTTCAAGTAAATATGGTGTTTCATGGAAAAAAGCAGCTAGTTCAGCTCGCAACTCAGTCGCACAAGTGCCTTTGCTTGAGACCACCAGCACACTCTGGCTGAGATACTCAATGCATAGTTCTCACTTGGTTACAGACTGTATAAACCTAGCACTCAAGGTTTGAGATTTAATAAAATTGATGCTTTTTTATGGCTTCATCAGGGACATTTTTAAGTGAGGTTAGCATTTTCTTCCCCTGTGAGTGAGTGGTGATGAATACAATGAGCACTGAGCTACAGCCTTCCTTTGTGGTCAGGCTCCAACAGTTTTACCTACCATTGTTTTTGCCTCATAAGTGCAAATTCCAACACATTGAAAAAAGCAAATCATGTCTTTTTTTTTTTTTTTTTTGAGATGGAGTCTTGCTGTATTGCCCAGGCTGGTCTCAAACTCCTGGGCTTAAGCAATCCTCCCACTTCAGCTTCCTGAGTAACTGGGATTACATATGTGCACCACGATGCCCAGCCATATCTTATTATTATTCTGAAATAGTTTCAACCTTGCCAATCCCTTAAAGGATCTTAGGAAGTGCCCTTCTTATCCTAGGAATTAAAAGACCATCCTTTGAGGATGTTGAGCTATAACATCAGGATTGAGGACATTGGTTTTCAGATTTAAAGACCTAAGTTTGAATTCTACCTCTACCGCTTACTGGTTCGAGAATTTGGGACAATTACTTCTTTGAGTTCCATTTGCTCATTGGTAAAATGAGTCTAATAGCCCACAAGGCTGTTGGGAGGACAAAGTGAGATTATGTATGTGAGCACTCAGTAGGCACTTGCTGTTGTTAAGTGCTAATGGCTGCCTCATGTGGCTCATCTCGGGGATATTCTAGAACATCTATTCCTTAAGGTTTTGACTACCTTCATCAACCAGTAAGAAGTCAGGCCCAAGGTTTGTCATCAAAGGCCACAAATCTTGTTCCATGGTAGAGGCTCCATTAACTACATCACTGGCTTTGCCTCAGTCCTCCCTAAGGCTCCTGAAGATTCTGGGGGACTAACAGAGCAGTGGTAACCATGACCCGAGTGATTCCCTGCTGTTGGTGGAGCAATGCAGATGAGTAGATCCTGTTCAATCTATTTATCCCAGGAAAATGGTAATAACCAACACCAAAGTAGTACTTAATGTGCCAGGTACTGTTCTGGGTTGAACCAATATTAAGTGCCCATAACAACCCTATGAGTAAGTATAATGATAATCCCCCCCATTTTATAGATGAGGAAACAGAGACACAGAGAGGTTAAGTAATGTGCCAAAGTTGCACAGCCATATGTGGCTGATCTGAGATTTGAGCCCAAGCAATCTGGTGGTAGAGGTTGAGTTTTTTTGTTTTGTTTTTGTTTTTTTTTTGAGATGGAGTTTCGCTCTGCCGCCCATGCTGGAGTGCAATGATGTGATCTCAGCTCACTGCAACCTCCGCCTCCAGGATTCAAGGGATTCTCTTGCCTCAGCCTTCAGAGTAGCTGGGACTACAGGCATGCACCACCAAGCCCGGTTAATTTTTGTATTTTTAGTAGAGAAGAGTTTGTACCATATTGGCCAAGCTGGTGAGGTTGAGTTCTTAACTGCTATACTATACTGAGGAGGCAGTAAAAAAGGGAGAGGAGTTATTTTTCCAGAAAAGTGTTTCCTCCTGTACAGGGCTTGTGTTTAAAAAAGCCTAATTTTGCTCTTAAATGATCTGTTAAAAAAACTCCTTGAGTCCATCAGAAATGCCAGGAAAAATGAAAACTGTAGCAGAAAGCCCAAGTGTGATGCAAATAAATACATGGCATGATTTTGATCGACTGGTTAAATATTAGGCAACTCCATTTGGACATTTTTCTTGGAGTGACTCAGAGATTGTGACATTGAAACCACAAAGAGAAAAATGTAATCTCAGAAAATGACTCAGCTTCGCATTGAACATTATCTACATAATCAGAATAACGTTCATTGGTTTTCAAACTTCAGAATCGATCCATGGCCCAAGCATGGAAGACATTGATATAGTTATAGAATAGGATGCAACCAGAGTGAATCTGAGGATGAAAAAGTAAAAATACAGCTACAGACATGGGTAGGTGGAAGTGAAGAATGTGAACTTTCTCATTCTATAAAATGGGAAGTTAAGACAGTCTGTGCAAGGTGAATGAAAAAAGAAATGAAGATGTACGTTATTTTAAAAAATTAGAAAGCTAATCAATACAAAGGGAGGAGCAAGGTAATTTCCCACGTATCATGGCTAAATTCCCACCTATCATGGCAGGAAGTCAATAAATTATAAATCAAGAAATAAAGAAATGAACATATTTTGTAGGGATAAGGATGTAACCACCAGAAGGACTGAATAAAAAAATGGTTTAAAAAAGCTTGCTCTGGGCAATAGGACCTAGGGTGGGGAGACAGCAGCATGTCTGACATGGATGCTTCTCATGAAAAGCCCTTCCATATGATTTGATGTTTAAAATAGTGTGCATGAGGAACAGGAAACCAAACGCCGCATGTTGCCACTGATAAGTGGGAGCTAAATGATGAGAACACATGGACACATAGAGGGGAACAACACACACTGGGGCCTACTGGAGAGTGGAGGATGCGAGAAAGCAGAAGATCAGGAAAAATGGCTAAATGACTACTAGGCTTAATACCTGAGTGATGAAATAATCTGTATAACACATCCCCCATGACACAAATTTACCTATATAACAAACCTGCACAGGTATCCCTGAACTTAAAATAAAATTTAAAAAAAGCAATTACATTTAGTAATATTTCATATTACTAAATAGGCAGCAAGAAGAATAAAATGGACTTCTCTACTGATGTAGAAAGATCTCTAGGATGCTTTATTCAATGAAAAATAAATGGCAAGTTGAAAAAAATCTAATAAATTCAATTTACATGACAAAAATAGAAACAAAATAATGTAAAATAATGTGCATGATTAAATGTCTTAATAAATTGTAATATAATTGTAGGAAGATCTCTAGGACAGTTTATTAACTGAAAAATAAATGACAAGTTGAAAAAATTGAATAAATTCAACTTACATGACAAAAATAAAAATAATATAAAATGATGTGTATGATTAAATGTCTAATAAATTGTAAGATAATTGTTAAAAAGTTGTGGAGTGACTTATGAAGAATATGAACTGAAAGAGAAAAAAATGTACAGTCCCTAATCTCTTTGATTTGGTAGAGGAAAAAAAAATGAGATTTACTGGCTATTTACCAAACTAGAAGTAGATGTCATTTTGGGGAAAGGAGATGAGTTTATAGTGAGGGTACAAAGGAAGCTTTGTCCTGGCTAATTTGTTTTAAACATTTATATTGAGAACATGTTTTTGCATTACTTTCATGTTATGAAAAGTGTTTTAATTAACAAAGTACAATAGGAAAAATATAACACTGGAAAGAATATAGCAATAAAATATCCAGGATTTCTTTCTTTCTTTTTTTTAAAAAAAGTTAAAGATTAAAAAAAGAGAGAGAGAGAGAAAATGTATTATCACTCAGTGTGTCTTCATGGATTTCTAGGGGTAGGCTATTTTCATGTTCTCTTTCTCTTCTGCTTAAGGATGAGAAATCAGGATCTCTGAGCTCTGTTCCAGACCCGAGTACTTGAAGAGGTCAGTTCTCCTCTGTGTATGCTGCACAAGCCTTTTTGTGTGTTCGGCAAATGTGTTTCGAGCACCTACTGTGGGCCACGGGCACCTTGGGGACTCACAAACCCTAAGAGAACACTTTTGTGACACCCCTGCCATGACTCATCTAGGACCGATACCCTCTGCTGCAGGAGCCCAACGCCCTGCTCACCTGAGTGCAGTCTATCAGCGTCTTTCCTACACAGCTGTGAGCTTACCAAAGACAGGAACCATATCTGCCTTATTTTCTGCTAAGTCCTCAGGACCCAACACAGGGTCTAGCACATAGTAGCTGCTCAATAAGTACATCTGGTGAAGGAAACCCAGGCTGGAGGTCCCCCCAAATACAAATCACTCACTTTGCATCTCTTGTTGGATCTCCAGGCTGAGAGGGGGAAGCTGCACAGGAGGAAATACCAGCCTGAGCCAATGAAAGGTGAGAATCTGTGAGTTGGGAAGGGGCTGCCCAGTCGGAATGATGATTCTAGGAGCTTTGCAAGATTTGGTAAGGACTAGAAACTTCTACATCAACGTCATTTAAAAAAACCAAATTTTCCACAGCAAGAAGTGAAATACTGAAAAATAATGAGGGACCACGGACTTCAGTGTCTTCAGTGAAAGAAGGAAGACAGTGCTGATGAGGTGCTACTTCACTGCACCCAGTCATAGAGAGGGGGGAGGCAAAAGTGTTAAAAGTCTAGAGCTAAAGTACTTGCCTGAGGGAAGCAAGGGAGGTCATGGGACAAAGTACTCTTCCTGTCAAGCAGCAAATAGTGCAGTCGAGAAGAAGACTCAGACATGGCGAACTCAAGAGCTGTTCTTGGGCTCAAAATCCTTCAGAGGCTTCCAGTTTATTAAGACTCAAAGTCCTCAGACATGGCGAACTCAAGAGCCGTTCTTGGGCTCAAAATCCTTCAGAGGCTTCCAGTTTATTAAGACTCAAAGTCCTTACAATTCCCTTCAGGGCTCTACATGACCCGGCCTGCAGTATCCTAAACTGATCTGCTTCTCTCCTCCTCGCTCCCCAACTTCAGTCACATTGCTTTCCTTGAACACTCCAGGCACATTCCCTCCTCCAAGTCTTTGTGCTTGCTAATCCATCTGCCTGGAATGCCCTTCCCCCAGTGAGCCACTTGGATTTGCTTCTCACCTCCTTCATATTTTGAGTTAAATGTCACCTTCTCAGGGGAGCCTACCTTGACCACACCGTTTACAATTTCATCCCCGCCCACCCCAACACACCTTCTCTGCTTTACGGTAATTTGGAAGAAGTCCATTGTGCTATGCTAAGATTATCTCTTTCTGAAGCCAATGAGCGGTCACTGCAGCTGAGCCCCAGGGTTTCTAACTGGAAAATCATCCTGGGGTGGTCCAGAACTGATTTCCTTGGTCCAGACCTTATTATCTCCTGAAACCCAACCCCTGTCATCTCCCAACTGCTCAGGAGCTAAGCCATCACTCACCCAAGAGTGAAAAAGCAGAAAAGAGCAATTATTATGCTGCGCAGCAGACCTTTGGCTCAGATTAACATCATTGCCTCTTGATTTGATCTTTCTATTTTTCTCCAAACACCTAGAGCAATTTGATTGCCTGCCAGATTCATCTTTGGTGAAAAGTAACATTTTGAAAAATCAGGACTTACTTGGTAATACGTATTTTAGGGCACGTTAAGCTAATAAACAGCTAATTGGTTCTGCTGTCCTGTAATTTGCAAAGGGTCAAAATGATTTGTAAATCTACATCTATATTAACTGCTCTATGCCAAAACCAGTTTCTGCAGGTGACAGGAGACTTTTGTAATGAATGAGGTGATGGAAGGCACCTCAACAGTTACCTCAACATGGTTTTTTGGATCACTTTAATTTAACAGGTAGGTGTTATTGTATTCCAGGGTAGCTATGCATGATGTCAAACAGCATATGGTACACAATACAGAGTGGTGGAAATTCCACTTCCTAAATGTGCAGGTGACCAAATGTATATATAGACTCTTAGCCACAAGGAATAGAAACAGTGTCTGTGGGATTTGTGCACAATATGTCCATACAACATATATTTTCTTTTTTCTTTTTCCGAGTTTGCACCCAGGATACTGAGGGAATTTTAAAACACGACTGTTGAACTACTCTGGATAATCTTCATGGATAAAATGGAAAAAAAAAAAAAAATGAACAAATAACATTGAGATTTCCTTCCTTCCTTCTCTTTCTTTCTTTCTTTCTTTCTTTCTTTCTTTCTTTCTTTCTTTCTTTCTTTCTTTCTTTCTCTCTCTCTCTCTCTCTCTCTTTCTTTTTGAGATGGAGTCTCTCTCTGTTGCCTGGGCTGGAGTGCAATGGCACTATCTCAGCTCCCTGAAAACTCCGCCTCCCAGGTTTAAGCTATTCTCCCACCTCAGCCTCCCGTGTAGCTGGGATTACAGGTGCCCACCACCACACCTGGCTAATTTTTGTATTTTTACTGAGATGGGGTTTCACCATTTTGGCCAGGCTGGTCTCAAACTCCTGAAGTGATCCACCCGCCTTGGCCTCTCAAACAGCTGGGATCACAGGTGTGAATCACCGCACTCGGCTGAGATTTTCAAGACTGGAGAGCTAGACTCTCTCAAACTACAGGCTGCTGAATTGTAAACAATTGTGGTTGGAATTATAGGATATAGTATTAATAGGATAATTTGTAAGCACTTAAGAGTAAAACAGTAATTGTTAGGGATTAGTATAGGTTCACTAGGAGAAGCTTAAGGTAATTGAAATATCTTCCTTCTGGAAAAATAATTCAAGGTATATTTATTGAAGACCTACCATACACCAGACTGTGGTTCTAGGCTGGTGGTTCAGGGAAATGTCGCGGATAGTTTTTTGGGTGGCAATAAGATACATGACAACATTTCCTACAGCCTGCAGGCTAAAAGGTGGATAGACAGTGCTGGGCCTTGCCTGCCCAAATCTCAACCTAACTGCCCATTCCTGGCCCACTCAAGACCAAGACCAAGTAAGAACCAGGCCTGGTGGTACATTTGTATATTGCAAGTCTTGTACTTTGTACTTGTACAAAAGACGGTTTTGACTGTCGGAGTGCTGCATGAGAACCTGGCTGCAGATTCTCACTGTCTCTGTTACAGAGTCACCCAAGCCCAAAACCTGGAGGTGAGGGCAAGGGTAGGGTCTACTCATGCCTGACACAGAGTTTAAAGCCCAAAGAAGTCAAATAAATAATGTGCTCAAGTTTACTCCTCAGGAAGTGGAATAGCCACGGACCTGATGCCATCCCCACATTGGCAAACACCCCAACTCCAACGTAGAAGATGTGAGAACCCCAAATCATTTGCTCACCTGCATCCCATCAGGCTCCCTGTTCTTCTCACTTCCAAATCATTAGTATTACCTTTTTAAAGAAAAATTTACATTTGATCTCCAGAGGTGGTGTTTCTTCACAGCCTAGTGCTGTGACGTCTCAATTTTATTGGCTTTACCATTTATTTTCCTTGACCTTGCTTTCTGGATTAGGTATCAGAATTGGCAGAGGTTGGGTGAATTATTTTTCACAATATCTCCAGTGGTTGAGTGATTCAGAACCTCTGACTAACGCTGAGCTCTCCTTGACACAGGATTGAGCAGGTTGGAGGAGACCCAACCCACAAACCCACGTCCTTAAATTAAGGCAGTGTGGTGTGATGGTTAGGGTGGGACTGTGGTTTATATCCCAGCCTTGCCACTACCTAGCAGAGTGATCTTGTGCAGGCTACTTTACCTCTCTGAGCCTCCATCTCCTTACTGGTAGAACAGGACAGCTAAGTAGTAGACAGTGCTATGATGAGGCTCAATTGAGCCTGTTTATGTGAGGGGTTTATCCAAGGGCCCAGAATACAGTTAATGAGAAACAGAAGAAGGTACAGTTTAAATCCCAGCCCAGTCTTTACTAACCATGTGCAGTTTGTAAAATGGAGGTAATAATAGTATCTATCTCTCAAAGAAATCAAGAGGGTTAAATAATAATTGTAAAGTGCATGCTTAGAACAGTGCCTGGCATCTAGCATGTGTCTGTTAAATAAATGAATAAATGCTCAGGGCCTGGTCCAGATATGAGGCCGGGCATGGTGGCTCATGCCTGTAATCCCAGCAGTTTGGGAGGCCAAGGTGGCAGATTACTTGAGGCCAGGAGTTCGAGACCAGCCTGGTCAACATGGAGAAACCCTGTCTCTACTAAAAATACAAAAAATTAGCTGAGCATGGTGGTGCACGTCTGTAGTCCTAGCTACTTGGTTGGTTGAAGCACGAGAATCACTTGATCTCGGGAGGCAGAGGTTGCAGTGAGCCGAGATCACATCATTGCACTCCAGCCTGGGCAACAGAGCAAGACTCTGTCTCAAAAACAAACAAATGAATGCCCGATCTGCCACAATAATCATTGCTAGGCACATAGAAGGTATTCATGAAGTATTAGCTATTAATTATTTTTTCTAGGTGGGGCACAGTGGTTCAAACCTGTAATCACAGAACTTTGAGAGACCAAGGTGGGGGAATTGCTTGAGCCAAGGAGTTGAAGACCATCCTGGCCCGCATAGCAAGACCCCATCTCTACAAAAAATTTAAAAAATAGCCGGGCGTGGTGGTATGTGCTGGTAGTCTCAGCTACTCATGGGACTATGGTGGGAGGATCCTTTGAGCCCAGGAGGTCGAGGCCGCAGTGAGCTCTAATTGCACCACCGAACTTCAGCCTGGTCAATAAAGCAAGACCGTGTCTCAAAACGATTTTGAAAAGTAAAAATTAAGAAATTAAAAATAATTATTTTCCCTAGTTACTTGGCACCTGTTTCTGGGGTTCTCATGGCCCATCCTCTCCCTCTCCAGCTTCCTCGGAAACAGCTCCCAAGATCCATAACACAATTTCACCTGCTGACTGATCCCAGGAAGAAGGGCAGACTTGCCCTGGAAGTGAGCCACCTCATGCAAATCCAGCAGGTAAGCCACAGGTGGGGTTCCTGTCTTGCAGAGCGCTCTCTTAGGCTGGAGGGCTTTTAGTAATAGACATTGTCGTTCATCTGTACCATTTTGGAAAAAGCTTCAGCAGACCCACAAAACAGTAGTCAAATCCTGAATTCTCCTTCTCCTTCTTTATCTCTGCTTTTCCAGAATCTCACTGGCTCATGTGTTCTTTGTCCATAATTGTTAGTGCTACTTAGGGTATCATTTTCCCTCTTTGTCTTCCTTGTGTTTCTCTGGCATTTCTTGTGTACAGTCACACCTTTGATTACCATCTGTGTTTGGATGACCCTAGGTGTCACCCTCAGTTTCACTTCTGTTCTAAGCTCTCTCTTTGTGATTTGTTACGTTTTGGAGTATGAGACTCTTTCATAGAAGTGCCCATTCATGTATCTTTCATGAAGTTTCATAAGCATACTGAACCTCATCCATGGAGCTAAATGGCACAGTATTTGTACCTAGACTCCCAACACCAGCTGCCTGTTGTGGGTCACCCACTGAGTAGCTGTGTCTGACAGAGTCTACTATCAAACTCATCTATAGTGTTCCTTTCTTTTTATTGTCAGTAGAAACACTGGCTCCCAAGGCTTTCTTCTTTTGTCAGCCCTAGCAGATACTGTTCCCTGTGTACCTGGACAGGGGCTGCATTTTCCCGGACACCATGAGAGAAGGGAAAAATCAGAACTATGTGAGAGTTCTCTGGGAAAGAAAGAATATCTGATCACATGAAGGGTCTGTGATAAAGGCAGATGGTGCGAGAAAAAAGAAAAGCAATTCAAAACTCTTGGAAAAACAAATAATCCTTCTAGAAATAGAATGTTATTATAGATTCCTACATGTCTCTGCAGTGAGATATAGCAGGGTTTGGCAAACTTTACTTTTTCTGGAAAAGGCAAGATAGTAAATATTTCAGGCTTTGCAGGCCAAGCAGCAAAACTGAGGATGTTATATAGAAATACAAATGACAAAAAAGAAAACAAGTTTCTATAAATTTTTTATTGACAACATTTAGGATTATGGATTCTAGAATTTGCATTTTATGTCTTTTTTATTTGTCACAAAATATTGCATATTACTTAGTTTTTCAACCATTTTAAAATGTACAAAATATTTTTAGCTATGGGCAGTCCAGAAGCAGGCAATGGGCTAAAGTTGGCCTAGTCATAGTTTGTCAAGCCCTGAGACATAGCTACACATCATTATATATATATATATATATATATATATATATATATATAGATAGATAGATAGATAGATAGATAGATAGATAGATATAGATATAGATAGATAGATATATAGATATGTCACTGAGTGAGCTAGCTTTCTTTTTCTTTCTTTTTTCTTTCTTTCTTTCTCTTTCTTTCTTCTTTTTCTTTCTTTCCTTCTTTCCTTCCCTCCTTCCTTCCTTCCCTCTTTCCCTCCCTCTCTCCTTTCCTTCCTCCCTTCCTTCCTTCTTTTCTCTTCCCTTTCTTTCTCTCTTTCTTTCTTTCTTTCTCTCTTTCTTCCTCTTTCTTTCTTTCTTTCTTTCTTCCTCTTTCTTTCTTTCTTTCTTTCTCTCTTTCTTCCCCTTCCTTCCTTCCTTCCTTCCTTCCTTCCTTCCTTCCTTCCTTCCTTTCACAGAGTCTCACTCTATCACCAGGCTGGAATGTAGTGGCATGATCTCCTGGGCTCTAGTGATCCTCCTACTTCAGCTTCCTGAGTAGCTGAGATTACAAGAGCATGCCAGCATACCTGGATAACTTTTTTTGTATTTTTTGTAGAGATGGGGGTCTCACTATGTTGCCCACACTGGTCTCAAACTTTGGGGCTCAAGTGATCCACCCTCCTTGACCTCTCAAAGTTCGGGGATTACAGATGTGATCCACCGTGCCCTGCAGAGTTTTCAACTATTAAAATTTCTGAGACAAAGCATGATGACATTATTTATGTTTATTGATGGGTCTCAATTTAGTGGGATATAAACATGCACCAGTTTTAGTTTGGTTTCAACTGTGTTATATCAAATCCTTCATTTCCTTAATGACAGTTTAGGCAGATTTCATAACTTCCCAGTCACTTTTGGTTATTAAAACTTCCAGTTTGTCTAACATTTCAAATTGCATGTTGAATTCAAATCACTAGCCCTGCTCCTTCCTCCTTTAGATTCTAGCACCTTCTGTATGTATGTTTCTGCAGAGAGCAGGAAGAAAGAAAAGGCCAACATGCCACTTCACGTAGACGGGCAAGGCTGTAAACCTTTCTTGTTTGCTGCCACTGCTTCTCTGGCTGACATCAATGGCCAGGCACTCTGTATAGCAGGGATCTGCATGCTGACTGTCTTGCGGAGTCACATGCATTGGTTATTGGAGGGTCCTATGGTACCTTCCCACTGCAACTTCCTTTCCTGGTGTGGAAGCTCTGACTCTGGTCTAGTCTTTTCCATCCTGCCTGACTCCTTCCACTGAAAACATACAGCCCCATGTTGCTGAGACTGTAGTTGACCCATACAGTACCCTGTGAACATTTATTATAGACCCTCCCCGCTCTGGATAGACTCAGTTCTGAACCAAGGTGCATGGTTTGGTGAGCGGAGCATGGGCTAACTCAGCCCCTACTCTACCCCTCAGCCAGGCAGCCTCGTATAGGGCAACATCTTC
Organism: Piliocolobus tephrosceles; assembly: GCF_002776525.5. Classification (NCBI taxonomy): domain Eukaryota; kingdom Metazoa; phylum Chordata; class Mammalia; order Primates; family Cercopithecidae; genus Piliocolobus; species Piliocolobus tephrosceles. The sequence goes on along the minus strand of NC_045450.1, from coordinate 22,620,354 downwards.
ACAAACATTGTGCAGCCAGGTTAGGGTTTTCTTGGTTAATGGGCTGCTCTCTCAGATGAGATATGAACACAATGGCAGCAGCTCAGCTACCCACTGGCAGATCCAGTCCACACACAGAGCTTCACCATTCCAAACAAGCTGCTCCACTCCCATGCCTCCTCTTAGGTCTGTGTTTCCTCCAAGCCCCTTGCTATGTGGGCACATGAGCAGCCATGCTGCTTAAGCAAGTGTCCAATCCAGCGCCCAATCATTATGAATGATTCTTCTTGGAGCCACGGGTACCTCATTTAGGAACAAAAGTATTGGGAGGGAAGAGAGAACTTGTATAAGAAAGCTAACTTATTGTTTGTCTTAGCAAATGGATCTTGTGTAGAAATGCATAAATCAAGAACTAATGGTCAACATGTTATTTAGAGGTAAGAAGGAATGAAGGAAGCACAAGAACTAAAACAGAAGCAGTTGATGGCACTTGCTACTTTCATTTCCCCATTTCACAGGTAAGTAAGTTAATGCTCAGAGGGTAGGCAACTTTCATGGTCTCACAATCAGTAAACAACAGGATCTACATAAGCCCCCAGGTTCACCTGCTCCAAAAGCCCCTGCTATATCCCATATTCTCTGTGGTCTTTTATTAACTTAGTAAAGACCTATTTGTTCCTATGTTGAAAAAGTGTGCTGTGGCAGGGTTATAAGATGGGAGAAAATTAAAACAACCTGTGGTTTTCTACACTTCTGTTTAAGCTCAGAAACATTGTTTTCATTGTGCGATGCCTCCATATGTCAAAGAAATTTTAAATTATTAAAAACATAATTCTCCTAAAATACATAGTGAGCTCATGTCAAGTTTTGTTCAATTCAGCAATGAGGAAGCCAGCAGAATGACAAAACTAGTTCAAAGGGGATGTTCTATTTTTTTCAGTGAAAAAAATTTTGAAATAAGATCACTAAATTAATATAAAACTGATTAATATTCAAGAGAGGAGAGAATGAATCCACAACATTTGGGGTTATCTCCTCTAATGAATGAAAATCACATGCACATCTACTGAACAAAAAATTACGTGCATTTTCTCAGTTTTCTACAAGTAAATATCTAACTATGTAGCGACCAGGCCTGAATCTGTACTAAAAGCTAAGTCAATCAAAGTTGCATTTCCCCAGAGGGTCAGATGAACCTTTGGGTAAGCTTGTTTCACTGTGCTCTATGTGAACATTAAAAGAACACAGTCATCTTTTTGCCTAATTTCTTGTTTTATTTTTTTCTTGACACACACTAGTTATCCATACAAATAACCTACGCTGGTCACCCAACCTTGGAATGAAGGTCACTTGTCTTTATTCTAATCCAGAAGATAAAATTTCAGAGAATGAAACAACTGAAAGTATTTTCAAGGCATCTACTTCCTAAGGTAGGTGGAATCCCACAGTCAGGTAGAAGATTGGATTTAAGGAAGAAAGAAGAGGGGTGAGTTTCTTTTCAACAATGATGATAAGACTAGGAATGAGATTTAAAATATTTAACAACCAATGGGACCCAAGACCAGACAATCAGAATGAATGGTTTTTTAGGGCCAGAGCAAGGTCACAATGACATCTGTGGAGCCAGGTCTCCACCCTTCACCTAATGGATCTGAGAGGCCCCAGTAAGGCCTAGGGTAGGTGCAGTGGTGGTGGGGAGTTCGTGGAAGACTTGGGCCAGATGTTGTTTATCAAGACATAGGAAAGTATTTTAACATTTTAACAACCAGTATGGCACTATGGACACATTGTGCCATGACTATTAGTCATGTTCATACTCCGACCTCTACCACCTGCCCAATCCTGACTCAACCCTCAAACACAGTCAGGGTCACTCACACCCATCCTGCCTTAAGACACCAGCCCACTTCTCTCTTCCATCTGGCTTTCAGGCTTTAGTGGCAAGGAGGAAGAATACAGAAAAAGGAACTGGGAGAAGGTCAGGAGTAGGGAAGAGAGTAAGAGAACTCCAGCACATTCTGAACCCATGTCTAAGGGAGGATGCAGCATTAAATCTAGGACTGCAGGTGCAGAAGTGATGACTGCGTACTGTTTCTAAGTTTTAGGGGTAGAGCAGTGCCCCAACAGATAAGAATCCCTGTCCTTACAGATTCTATATTCTACTTGGGGGAAGACAGGAGATATGAAAAGTATGAACTAACATGTACAAAAGCACCTAGCACAGGGCTTGGCACACAGAGAATACTTAATAAATGTTATGTCTCTTCCTCACCTCCATCCTCAACCACATCTTTGCAGCTTCCCTGAAGGTTTCCAAACACATAAATAAAGCTGGAACCCCATCTGGCTAAAAAAGTCAACCATCTGGAGATTTGGAAATATGGGAGAACTTCTAATGACTGGCTAATTTTTTCCCCCAGTTTTCCAGCCAGATGTTTGATGTCATCCTGGTCCATCTGTAGCAGAAATATCAGTTATTGTACCTCTTCGTCATAACTTTAAGTTCCCTGTTTTAAAATCCTAAATAAGTAGTCTTTCTTTTCTTAGTATTTTTTTAATTAATTGAAAAAGTGATTATTGACTAATAAAATTCAGGAATAAAATATAAAAACATCAGAAATTTATATTAAAAGTGTCATTTAGGTAATTTACAAGGCTGAAAACTGGCAGCCCGGGGCCAAATTCAGCTACAAGGTAAATTTGGTTTGGCTAGTATCGTATTCTTAAGAAGTTGAAAGAGTTGCCTGCATTTAAAAATCAAAAGATTTTACATCTGGCTTTTCTTTACTTGGAATATTGGGCCACACTTGGTGTCCATTTCTCCAAGGTAAACGTCAACTCAAGCCAAGTAGTAGTCATCTTTCAGATGGGGCTTGTGCTTTCCAGTTTGCCACAGTCCTCACCACTCCTTATTGCCCCATACTGAGACCAAGTTTCAGTAACCATACATCTTCTCAAATCTACTGTTACCCACCTCCAAACCTGCTTAGAATTGAGCTAAGAGGATTGGGAAATGCTTGTTTCATACTTTACATTAGCTGCCTCATCTACACAAACATTTGGATTTGTTACTCTCTAATCTTATCTGAAGTTCTCATTTTAGAATTGGGTAAACTAAAGTCCAAAGAGGGAAAATAACATTCACAATTCACATACTGTTAGTGATGGAAATGGGATGAACACTTAGGGTTCCTCACTACTAGTCTGGTGGTCTTTCTGCTATCTGAATACATTGCTTTGATTGTCTCCAGGACTTCACGAGGTTTTCCTAATGAGGGAGTCACATATTGAACATGTTCTCATTCCAATTCACAGGTCACTATTGAATACATGCAGCAGGTTAAGGCTCTACTTTGTGAATGCCTCCCGTGCTTTCCAGATAATGAGTCAGTTGTTCGTGTTGGTTTCCCAGTGTGGGTGTCTCTACACAGGTCAATTGTCTCTCCATGCAAAGCGTGTCCTTTGCTGCCTCTGAGTTTGTGTGTGTCTGGTGGCTCCTGCGTCCCTGCCGATGCTGCACAGGCACACTGAGTGTTCTGAAATCTGAAACTTCTGAATGGAAAAACCCATGTGCCTGGGCATTTTCGCAAGTTAGTGTTTGTACCAGTAGCAGGCTACCCACCAAAGCATGAATTAATGTTTTCTAGCAAATACTCAGAAAGGCAGCATGACTAAGGTTAAGTATTGCCTGCTGAGTTTAGGTGTGTGACCTTAGGCAAGTTATGTAAATTCCCCAGGGCTCAGTTTCCTCATCTGTAAAATGAGGGTAATAATAGTATCTGCACCACTGAGCTTCTTTGAAGATGAAAGAGTTAATTTTTCAAAATTCTTAGAACAGTGTGAGCACATATTAAGTGCTAAATGTAACGAATATTCTAGTAGGGTAGCTTATCTTTTCTTAGGTATTTTTTTGAGGGTTGAAAAAGCGATTATTGACTACTAAAGAGTAATTCAGGAGTCAAATATAAAAATATCAGAAATTTGGATGAAAAATGCCATTTAGGTAATTTACAAGGCTCAAAACTGACAGCCCATGGGCCAAATTCAGTTACAAAGTAAACTTGGCTTGGCTGATCATGTCAGTCAAGGAGGAGAAGGATATAACCTGCCTACAGAAATGAAAACTGGAAACATCCTTCTCCTCCTTGAGTGACGTGATCATCCTTATAACAGGTAGTCATCCTCAGGCCCAGTGCAAATATCAATACCTGTTGGCTTTAACATCATAATTGCTTGGAGCACCTTTAGAAAACTCAGATTTTCGTGGTATACCTCAGACCTATGGAAGCACGGAATCTAGTTATGGAGCCCCTGATAATCTGATTTTTTTAAGGTTCCTCATGAGAATCTGATGACCAGCCAAGTTGGGAAACAATTGATGTAGTTTGCTTATACTTGAATATCTTTGGTGTTGGAAGACCCATCACCTCCCAAAGCTTCCCATTCCACATTGGATAGTTATTTATATTGAGGTAAAACCTATTTTCCTCTAGCTCATACTTCTATCTTTTTGAGGCCACATAGAACATTTCAAATCTCTCTTTCATATGACAGCTCTTCAGATATTTGCAGACAGCTGTCATGTTCTCCTTGGCATTCTCTTCTTTTGGATAAAATAATCACATTGTCTCATGGCTCTTTAAAAAAGTACAGAAGAACGAACTTTTTAAATTTGACCTCTAAGAAAATGGAGTTACAAAAACCTCCCAGTTTTCCCTTGACACTTAAAGCACCAGAAGATGAGGATGTTGAGGCTCAGGGGTAGGTAAGAAATACTGAATGGGAAAGGACTGTCCATCTTCATTCTACCAGAGGACGGAAATGCCTGGAATGGATGCTACCAACTGCATGTGTCTTCCCATGCAGAAATCAGAGGCTTCTGCAAATTCCTCAAACACTTGATGTGTTTAGTACATTGCAACAAATCTTGTCTTCAAATTTCAACCGGGACCCATCTAGGTGTTAATTACATGGGTGCAGCCATAGCTACTATTTTATTGTGATCCACTGTGATTTGTGCATCTTACTGTATTTAATACTTCAAAAAAGTGAACAACAACAAAAAAAAGTCAGGCCAAGTTGTATGGGGACTGCAACACAGTTTCTGGATAGAATTCACCTGCCCAAGGATATGTCTTCAATTCATCCAATTTCTTCTTGATTCAGTTTCTCACTTCTCCCACTAAGCCTGCAGAATGCCTGGGTGGGGTTTTAATTCCTTGTACAAACTGTGGGTGTAGGACATGATGTTGGAAAAAAGAGAAACCATCAGTTGAGAAATTCTTAGCAAGGGTTTAGAAATTTTTAGGTCCTACCTCTGCCCTTATAGCTATATGTATATTTTCATAGATCACAAGGAGCAAAGTCAAACTTCATTTTTAATTGTGCATTCTCAGGTTTGATTCCCAGAGGCAGAAGAATTGGAAATGGCTAAAGCACAGTACACATATGTGCCATTTTTGGCTTGGAGGAACCTTAGAATTTTTATGCCATCTCTAGAACCGTGTAGATATTGCAACATCCACCAAATCAGTTTTACAAAAGATAATTCAATTCCTTATAGTCGATATAAGAAAGGGAAAATATGGAATTTCCCTGAGGTAAATGACTTCACCATACACAATCACAAATGCTCACAAATATCTGACTTTTGTCATTGTTTAGGAAATAATTATCTAGAATTTCTGTCAGTGCATTGAATACAGTATAAGCTTTAGATAGTGTTAATTCAAGACCACCTAATCCAAACGTATCATTTCCCAGATGAATAAACTGAGAGTTGGAGAGGGTAAATGTCTTAGCCAAGGTCACAGCGATACTTTGCAGCATTACCCAGGTCTTCTGACTTCACATGATCCTTGCTGCATTAAAGGTGGCCCTTTCCTACATGGGCTTCCCACCAGTTGCAAATTTGTTTTAGAAACAGAATCAATTGTAGTAGCGCTACAGTCAGGAGAGCAGTTGTTCAAAGTGTCAGGACATGGGAAGAAGGCCAGATAATGATGCAATATTACACTGGCAAGTGATGTCATAGCATGATTTCCTAAGCGATTTACATAAATGCAAGTTCTCAAGAAGCCCTGACAAATGCCAGCCAGTGGAAATGCAGTGTGAAGAACCAATGGCAAGCAGGGGAGGGGACCATACAGGAAACCCAGACTTCCTTGCCCACGACGGTGACAAGCTTCACAGATTTCTCAGAAGCCTAAGAAAACCCCTACTGCCCCTCTAATCCAGTGACTTCCCTTAGGCATGTAGGCTCCAAAGAGCTTTGATTTTCTTTCTTATCTTTCTATTTACTCCCAATGATATCCAAGCATTGCCTACTGGTGCTGAGAGTGACTTCTGGTGTGGCAAAAGCAAGTTTAATAGTGTGGTAGGCTACAAAAGGACTTTACATTTTTAAATTGTTCTGTCTTCCTCATTATAATTTAGAACTACTCTCCTAATTTTCAGAGCTAGAAGTGATGAACTGCTATTCTTGGAGAATCAGTCTTTTGTAAATGTCATGGAAATATCTTGTTTTGAGTTTGGGAATGATTTAGGAATGAAGACAGGTGGATACAAAATACCAAGACTTCAGTTTTGTTGTGATGCAAACTAATAAAACATGTATCAATAAGGATTTTTTTTTTCCTTAAAATGTGTGCATAGGGTGTGGGTGGGAGTAGGGGTTTACATATGTTACCCTGTTACTGATTGGCAGTGGAAGTTCATGACAATATCTAGTTACAGCAAACTCAGGAGAAACTGATGAGTCTATGTTGAGAAATAAGGAAATAGCTCAGAATGTGCCAGACCAGGTCAGGATCTCTCTCTCTCTTTCTCTCTCTCTCTGTCTCTCCCTCTCCCTCTCCCTCTCTCTCTCTCCTCACTTCCTTCCTCTTGTCCCTTCTCCTCCCTACCCTCCCCCTCCCTTCAAAATCCAATTTAAGCAGAGTTAAAGACCCCATCTCAAGCCAGAGATCCAAGCAATTGACAATATGCCTAGGGATTTTGGATTTGAAGACTTTTCTAAACTGCAGAAGCTGCCTAGAGTGTGACAAAATCTCATCTTATGAAGCTTATACTAAAAACAATCAACAAGACCCAACCCCTTTAGCCCACATGGCGTCAGTCTTGCTGTTAACAGAGTCTGGGCACCTGCACATTCTCAGCAATAATTTGAACTACTCTTCTCTCCTCGTTACCACTTCCATCTCCTCCAAACACCCACCAAAATATAAGAACTGGATTATTCAGAGCCATTGAGAGGAAATTGTAAATACCTTCTAGGCAGCACGTCCTCCACAGCCCCGAATGGGTCATTACTTCTTCATTCTTCCTGCTGGTTTCATTATCACTTGTAGATTTAGTCCTGCACACACCTCTGGAATATAACCAGTAGTCCGTGCCCACTGCAATGGTCATTAAACTAAAAGCTGCAAAGGCTCCCACAGTGGTGATCAACATCTGGATACCTCTGTCACACATCCTCATAATTCTTCATGGTACTCTGGACGGCTGGGGGTTGGAGGGGGAGAGTCAGTGCCGGAGGGGAAAATCACTCTGCAGCCGGGTAACCTAGCACAGGCTCTTCCAAAAATTCAGGTCTCCTTTTGTCAGCATCCACAGGGACTTTGGGAAAGCTGAGATTTCCTGTCTGGAGCTCTCTCCAGTTCCCTGGGTCGCCTATGGCCCTCGGAAGGGTGCAGGCTCCTGGGGGTTGGTCCGCATCACTGCTGCCTTCTGAGGGTCCCTGGGTTCCTTTCATTCCTCAGGAGCTTGGTAAAGACGAGGGTCCGTGCAGGGCATGGCTCCGGAGCCTGGAGCTGCCAGCTCGGTTTGAGATGCGCCTGGCTTCTCACAGCCCCGGGAGACTCAAGGCAAAGAAACCCAGAGAGGTCTCTGTGTGAGTGTGTGTGTGTGCGTGCGTGCGTGTGTGTGCGAGCGCGTGTGCTGGGGGTGAGGGCGGATGGCAAAAAATAGCACTGCTGGGAGGCGAGCCGCTGAGAAGAGTGTTCACTGCTTCCACAGCCTCGCAGGAAAGCTCTCCGCCTGCTCCCGACACCCCCGCTCAAACTGGAGAAAAGACAGAGTCCTGGGGCGGGGGCCGGCTGGTTTCCCCGGGGGCGCCAAGGTCCGTGGTGCTGAAGGGACAGCTCCCCGCCTGTTGCCCCGCCTCCGCCGTCCTAACGCCTAGGCTTTAAGGTCCGTGATGCTGAAGGGACAGCTCCCTCCTGCAGCTGCACACCGCCGCCTGAGCTAGAAACTCGAGGTGCTAAGGGTCTTTCTTCCCTCACCCGCCCTCCTCCGGGTCAATCAGTCGCCTCGGCCCTGCCCAGTCAAGCCCACTCTCAGCCCAAAGTTTCGGGAGACGAGGACAGTCCGCGCCCCGGCTCCTGGGCGCTGCAGCACGACTCGGTTCCTCCGCTCTGGGAAGCGTTAAGGAAAGGGGAAGGGGAGCGAAGCCCGTAGCGCACTCTCGCGCTCTCTCAGCACCCACCCAACGCGGCATTCTTCAATCCTCCCTCCCACCCCATGAGCCAGGCAAGTTTGCCTTTTGCTGCGGGCACCACTGGAGCCCACTGGGGAAAAAGAAGACCCGTAAGACCGAGTCTTCTTAAAGGCACCGGCAGCTCTGGGGACGACTCTATGGCTCACTTAGGCGGGCAAAAAGTGTTGTCACTATCACATCTGTGTAGAGTCTGTCTCAATTTGGTTCCCCAGCAAACAAACCAATATGTCTACCCTCGTTTCTCTGGAGCTCTGGTTTACACCGGAGACAACCTGCTCAGATCAGACCCGGAACTGTTCATATATATATGATCATGTATTCCTAAAACATGGAAGGAGCTAAAAGTATATAGACTCTGTAATGCACATATTAGGGACCCTGGGCAAAAGACTATAAGATTTTGGTCTTTGAATACACCTTTTATACATTTTTAACACATCTACATTGAAGGGAGTGATGGATTCATGGTGGGAGAGTCACTGAAAATGTCAGATTTTGTTCAAAGGTCTCTGAGATATTCATTTGTTAACATTGTTATCTAAGTCAGACCATGAAGCAGGTGAAGTTAGGTCTGCTTTGCTTGTTAGTCCAAAGTGCAAATGGCATTGCACACCTGAAAGCTCTCTTCCTTGGAAATAGCCAGTATTGCAAAGGTCCAGCATTTAACCAGCTTTTTATTACTATGTATTCTGGCATATGCACGGGCACACACCGAGTTGACTAGAAACAGCCCACAGAAATGCCCTTATTATTTTTTTTTATCATGGCATACTGGGACTGATATCCAGAGGTCAGGAATTTAGAAATGAGGCTGCTTGGGTTGTTTCCACAGTTCCTGAGATGTGTCCACAACCAGCTGTCATGTTTGGATGCTATTTAGCTGGACAGTAATATAACGGGAGGTAATCGCAGACACACATACTCCCCTGGTGCCATCTCTGGCTGCCTGGGAGCTTCTATTCAAGTGACTGAGTAGCAGCAATATATTGAAGGGTTCGCAAATGCAGCTCACAACTTCTTGGTGACTTTGCTACTCTTATTTTGGTGTTACGATTGAAGACTTTATTCTTGATGTTAGATAAATACGCATGTGCATGAGGAAGTTTGAATATATAGCTGTGGAATGATTGTGTTTGAATGCTCACCTGTGCTGTGTTCAGTTTAGTTATAAATTCTGAATGCCTGTGAATTTGTCATAGAAGTAAAACAAGTATGTAAATGTATGTTTGTACCTGCAGGCAGTGTTAGGACCATGTGAACATATTTGCTGCAAATGCATGGCATTTTTGCTATGTATAGGTATGTGTAGGTAAAGTATAGATTTGAATACGTAGGTGTGTATACCTACGTGAATTTAGTTGCATATGCATGTGTAGTGGTTCACAAACACTGATTTATGGACAGGAGGTAGAAATACTGAAAGCTTGCCACATAATCCACAATGGAATGGATAAACTTGGGGCCAGGACTACAGCTGTACTCCAGAAGAATGACAGAAGATAGTAGGGAGAGGATATACAAGGGCTCCTACAAGTTACTTAGTGTCATTTTCTTTCCTGAAATGAAAATTTGCATCTTAAAAACTATCCTGCCTTGATTATTGTTACTTTTTTTTTTAAAGGAAAGCCATATGTAACATGGAGGTGAGGTTGGTATTTCTTGGAAGGGTTTAATTCAGTTAGCAAAAATTTCCCTCCCCACTCTCAGAAAGTTAAATAAGATGAAATAATTAATAATGATCAAGGCAGCCATTTCAGGATCTGTTTGATTCTTCTCTTGCTCTGACAGAAGTGAGAAAGGTCTTCTTTCAAAGAAGGACCATGTTGATGAAAGATGAGTGAGCTTCGGGCTAAGGGACCGTATGCCCCAATCACTCCATTTACCAGACCCACAGTGGAACAACAGCATCTTCATCTCCACTCACTTAGCTCTACAACAGAAGCCCAGACAGGCAGAGTATGGTGCCCAGGGGCCTAGCAGAAGGATAGTTGGGGGAAAAGGATTAGGAGCTCAGGTAGATGAAGGTAACAATTATGTGCCCAGTTTTGCTGAATAAGAGAAAGGGATACATGTGATAAAACTGAAGCTTTGTCCGGAGCCTCTGACGGGGCCAGGCAGGCTCATTCTTTGGGATTGTTGTCCAGGGCCAACCTGATCACTGTGGGAAGTCCTGAACCTGCATGTGGAGCAAGTCAGAACAACTGAACGGAGTGGGAGTGTGGAGGCAGGGAGGCCGCAGTTAGTTCCCTACCATGCCTCCCAACTTACTAGGGGGTGACCTCATCCTTTCATTCAATTGAATGTGTAGGTGTGTAGACCTGGGTGCGTAAATACTGCTTGTAAGGCTAGCGATCGTTCCTCATTTTTACCACTAGAGGGCTCTTTCAACAGATCAACGAGGGACCCAAGAGATTCAGAGCTCTCTCCAGGGCGAGTTGGAGCTAGACTCCTGTTTGCTAATAGCCCTCTCTGATCCCACATATCTGGCAGAAGACTAGGAGACATTCAGACTTCTTGCAACTGATGTCTGATTCTCTTATTAAGACTTGTGTTTTCTTCCACTGGGCTGTCAGCTAGCGAAGCAGTTGGCACGGTTTATCTATTTATGCTTTTCCCTGTCCATCTTCTCATACATCTGGAGGGGTCAGTGACCCCTGTAAGAATGGTTGTGTCATTTAGGAAGGAGTACTGACAGCTGCTTCAATTCAGCAAATGCTTCTCGAGTGCCTACTATGTGCAAGGCATTCCACTATGTGCTCAGCACCTTGGAGAATACAAAGATATGATTCTCATCCTCCAGGGAGCAGATTATGCAGTTGGGAATATTTTATTAGTGAATTCACTTTGACTGTAAATGGCAGAAACTTACCAGAGCTAGCTTAAGAAAATGGAGAATGTGGTACAAGAATATGACGATGTTTCAAAGAACCATAGGGCAGAGGTTCAATCAGGCCTCAGCAGGGAGCAGGAACCAGCAAAAAAAAAAAAAAAAAAAAAAAAAAAGCCATCAGGAGTCTTGACAGTCACTTCATTTTGCATCTCTGCCTCTTTTCATATTTTTAGTTGAAAAATTGTTTTGCTTCATCTATTCTTTGATCCTCAAAATAGAAGCTAGATTTTGAGTTCTTATGTCATCTCTATTTAAGAAACCCACCCAGACTAAACTGGGAAGTTTTAGTCCTAATTCAAAATTTCCGGGAGAGACAACCTGATCAGCCTAGCTTATGTTGCTTGCCACTTCCTGGTCCATGCAGCTGTGGCCAAGTTTTCAGGGTCATGTAGTATAAACGTAGCCATCAGGATCAGCACCTGTGAGTTGTGGGAGGCTAGTTCTTAGAAAAGAGGGAAATTCTGTGATACCTCAGAAGACTTTACTGTGAAAAGCCCATGTGATCTACTTGTGGCACCACTCCAGTGATGTCCATGGGATCAGCAGTAAAATGTGACCACAAAGGAGAAGACAAAATGGCAGGATATGGGGCTCAGAAGGTACTGGACCCCAACTAAGTTGGGTGTCAGTGGTACCAAACCAGCTTTACCTTTTATTGGAAGAGAATGGAGCATCATCAGGAGAGAAAAAGTCTTCAGAGTTAAGGGCACCCACATGTGTGTAAGTCAAGGAGATGATGAAAACCAGGCACACATGGACTAAACAGTGTCATCCCCGCCATCTTGAATTCTCTCAATGTTCACACATAGCCTTGTTATGAGTTTTCTACTTTTAGATTCAACCTATAGAAAAAAGCATTAAAAACCAAATATGCTTACAAAGCATTCACACATCATTATTTCAACTTCAGTCTTGTTAACCTTCTTTCAGTATCTGAAACCCTTTATGCTCTCTTTGAACCCAATTACATGAAATTATGTTTCTACTCTCCAGACAGTGATAGAAATTGGAGGTAGAAGGAGGGAAGGAATGGTAGGATGTAACATCCTAATATTATTATGCAAAGATAATAGCCAAATATACTGTCTAGAGTTGATAAAAGGAGATCTAGAGTATCTTGTATGTCATTGAAAATTAAAGATAACCAATACAAAAAATAAAAATACTCTAATCTATATTTGGAGAAGAGAAGAAGAGACATTGGGGTAAAATGAACTAAACTAAAATAAAATGAGTAATGAGAATGAACAGGGTGGGACCAGAACAGTTGTTTTTTACTATAGCCACTTCTATCCTATCTGATTTTAAAAATCTTGTGCATGTATATTTTGATGAAAGTTTAAAGTTAATTCAAAAATAAATAAAAACAATAAGCAGTGTGCCAGCTGTCCATCTCCAACTACCTCCTGTTTAATTGATACAGAAATGCCAGGTGTTTCCTGTGACTCTCCCATTGATTTCCTGTGCTGAGAATGCTCTTCCCTGAATATACTTTATATGTAAGAAACATTTATTTTAAAATAATTTTGAATTTACATACAAATTGCTGCCCAGATATGTCATGGTTCAATCCCTCACTTCATTCATACCTCAGCTCAAATGTCACCTTCTTAGAGAATTCTTGAACTGCTCCATCTAAAAATAACACCCCATACTTCTCTCTATACTCTCACTCTGCTTTATTTTTCTTCATAGCATTTATCAATATCTGACATTATACTGTGTATATGTATATATATGTTTTTGTGCTTATTGTCATCTTCCCAACTAAAGCCAAAGAAATCCATGAGAACAGGTGCTTTGTCTTGTTCAAATCAAAATTATCAGACCCTAGAATAGTGCTCAGGATATAGTAGGCATTTAATTAGTATTTGTTTAATCAACTAATTGCATAAGTAATTATTAAGATTTACACCTGTGACAGGCACTGATGAGTAAATAACAAGCAGGAAAGACATTGCTCTTGATCACCTGAAACTCTTAGTCTCGTGAAGACGACAGAGACAATTGGATGAATAAGAGCAATTGCAGGCCGGGTGCAATGGCTCATGCTTGTAATCTCAGCACTTTGGTAGGCTGAGGTGGGAGGATCACTTAAGGCCAGGAGTTTGAGACCAGCCTGGGCAACATAGTCAGACCTTGTCTCTCCAAAAAATTAAAGTTAGCCAGGCATGGTAGTGGACACTTGTAATCCAAGCTACTCAGGAGACTGAGGCAAGAGAGTCCTTTGAGCCTGGGAGTTCAAGACTGCAGTGAGCCATGATGGTGCCACTGCACTCTAGCCTGTGTGATAGAACGAGACCCTGTCTCAAAGAAGAAGAAGAGGAGGAGGAGGAGGTAGAAGAGGAGGAGGAGGTGGAGGAGGAGGAAGAGGAGGACGAGGAGGAGAAGAAGGAGGAAGACGAAGAAGAAGAAGAAGGAGGAGGAGGAGGAGAGAAAGAAAGAAGGAAGAAGAAGAAGAAGAAGAAGTAGTTTCACTACTCTTTGTTGTTACACTACTCTTCAGATCCTCTTTACTGGGTTGGTGCATTTATACCCCTCTAGCCCTGACCTTTCTAACCCAGAGCTGCCCCCTCCTGGGACAACTGGGTCTCAGCTGATGAGAGCTGCCTCTCCCAAGGAATTAGAGCCCTTCTTCCTGCAGTCAGACACAAAGGTGTAAAAGGCTGGCTTCTTGCCAGAGGCAGGGACAACTCTGAGATACAATTTATGCTCCAGGGTCCTCTGATGATCAGGCCAAGGCTACCACATCCTTGTTGGGCTTCATCTCCATCCTCTTTGGTTGCCAAACCATAGTGTGCATTAGAATCACTTAGAAGGCTTGTTGAATGAGACATTATTGGGCTCCACCCTCAAACTTTCCAAGGTGGATGATGCTTGAAGATGTTCATTTTCAGCAAATTCTCAAGGGGTGTTAATGCTGCTCTTTAGGAAACCACAACTGGAGAATCACTGTCTTTTCTTATGTTTGTTCCCATGCTCCCTTGGGGTTTTTGCTAGAGATTACTTTCTCAATAAGTCTTTTGCATCCAAATATCTGCCTTAGGCTCTGCTTCTAGGGAATGCTACCTAAGACAACAAGGAGGGATAGTAAGGAACTACATTCCCAAACAATTCCCAAGCTTGATACATGGCAACCTGAGACTATTAAATCCCTAAACAGCTAAACTTCTAAAAGATCCTTGAGCCCAACAGGAAGCCTGTCCTTTCCAATTCCACCTCAGATGAATCCAGGGAGAGAGATGGACAGAGAAGAACCTTCCAGGGGACAGAGAGTAGGGTGATGAAAAGTAATGAATAAGGAAGTTTCTCTCTGAAAAGGGAACAGATTCGCTAGCCAGGGAAGTCTTCCATTCATAGGAAAGAGAAATATTGTTATTCCTGCTCAGCTGATCATTTCTATACATGTGTGACTGCTGTGTATACTTTAGTCTCGGCTTTTAAAAGTTTTTTATTATTGTTGTTATTATGTGGCTCCTTCTGCACTATTGAATGATGGATGTGCTGGAAGCAAGTAAATTGTCTTTTATTTTAGACCAAGAGAGGATACACCCAAACCTGCTGAAGAGGGCTGCAAGCTGCCCAGAAATCTTACCTTTTACATGGATGAGACTTTGGAGGTGGTGTCCTTTGGGTAAAGGTAAATGTATTCTATGTATAGAACAACATTTGCAGGCTAATTAACAGAGAAAAGCAAATTAAAACCACAATGGGATATCATCTTTTTCCAGTTAGAATGGCTATCATTAAAAAGTAAAAAAAAATAATAATAACAGATGTTGGTGAGGATGCAGAGGAAAGGAAATGCTTACATACTGTTGGTGGGAATGTAAATTAGTACAGCCTCTATGGAAAACAGTATAAAAATTTCTCGGCTGGGCATAGTGGCTCATGCCTGTAATCCCAGCACTTTGGGAGGCCGAGGCGGGTGGATCACTTGAGGTCAGTAGTTCAAGACCAGCCTGGTCAATGTGGTGAAGCCCCATCTCTACTAAAAATACAAAAATTAGCCAGGTGTGATGGCATGTGCCATAGTCCTGGCTACTTGGGCGGCTAAGGCTGGAGAATCACTTGAACCCAGGAGGCGGAGAGGTTGCAGTGAGCTGAGATTGTGCCACTGCACCCCAGTCTGGATGACAGAGCAAGACTCTGTCTCAAAAAAAAAAAAAAAAGAAAAGAAAAGAAAAGAAAAAAAGATTTCTTAAAGTGCTAAAAATAAGACTACTATTCTACTGTTCAATGAGCAGTCTCATTACTGGGTATATACCCCATGGGAAATAAATAATTATATCAAAAAGATACCCACACTTGTATATTTTTGCAGCATTATTCACAATACAAAAATATGAAGTGAACCAAAGTATCCATCAATGGAGGATTGGATAAAGAAAATGTGATATGTGTGCATGTGTGTGTGCGTGTATATATATGTGTATACATATACACACATATGTATATATACGCATATATACACATGTGTATATATATGCATATATATGCCAGAGAATACTATGCATCCACAAAAAAGAATGAAATTATGTCTTTTGCAGCAATATGGATAAAATTGGAGGTCATCACCCTCACTAAAATAACTCAGAAACAGAAAGTCTAATGCCACATGTTCTCACTTGTAAGTGGGAGTTAAACAATGGGTACACATGGACAAACAAACTAGAAAAAATAGACATTGGAGACTCCAAAAGGATGAGAGAGTAGGATTGGGGTGAGGGCTAAAAAATTGCCTATTGGGTACAATATTTACTATTTGGGTGATGGGTACACTACTGTTTGGGTGATGGGCACACTATTTTGCCACTATTCAATAATATGCATGAAAGAAAACTGCATTTGTACCCTCTAAATATATATTTTTTAAAGAATGATATTTCCTGGCAAAAAAAACATGGATTGTTACAGAATCTTCTAGTTGCTTACCCAGTAGGCTTTCCTTATTTCTTCTTACATAAGACTCCAATTGTGACTGGAGACACTCTCCCTAGCTGAAATAAAGGTACGTTGTTCAGTTTTCCTTACAGAGAAGGATGGTTTTGTCATAAAATTCTGACTGATACAATGTAATCAAAAGTTGCGGTGTAGATAATGGCTAAAACATGAGAACAACCCAAGTCTTCATCAACAGATGAATAGATAAACATAATGTGGTATATACGTACAGTGGAATATTATTCAGCCATAACAAGGAATGAAGTTCAGAAACATGTCACAACATGGATGAATTTTAAAGACATTGTGCTAAGCAAAATAAGCCTGATGCAAAAGTACAAATATGGCATGATTCCATTTATATGAGTTATGTAGAACAGGAAAATGCATAGAGACAGACAGTAGATTAGAGCTTATCAGGGGCTAAGAGGAGACAGGAACGAGGAGTTATTGCTTAATAGTTACAGAATTTTTGTTAGATATATGAAACAATTTTAGAAATAAAAGTGATGATTGCACAACCTTGTGAATGTGATTAATGCCACTGAATTTTATGCTTACAAATGTTTATAATGGCAAATATTATATATATTTTACCAAAATTTAAGAAAGGGAAAACAAAAGTTGTTCTGTGGGTTTTCTGTCAAATCTCCTCCCAGCAGGTTTTTGGACAGACTTTGCTAGCACATAGGTGACACTTTTGCTCTTGGCTTTCTTCCTACCTGGAACTAGGACTTAATGCTGGAGTCAGGTCAGCCATGTTGTTACATAAGGTAACAAACACATGTTTAGTATACCTGAAAATAAAACAGAAGAAGCCTGATCCAGGTATGGTGACTCACGGCTATAATGCCAACTATTCAGGAGGCTGAGGTGGGAGGCTCACTTGAGCCCAGGAATACAAGGCCATCCTGAGCAACATGGCAAGATCCCCTCTCATCTCTAAAAGTTGTTTTTGTTTTTTTTTTTTTTTTTGCCAGGTATGCTGGAGTACGTAATCCAGATTACTTGGGAGGCCAAGGTGGGAAGAACACTTGAGCCCTGGACATGGAGGCTGCGGTGAGCTATGATCCCATATCACTGCACTCCAGCCTGGGCAACAGAGTGACACTGATAGAAGCCGGAGTTCCTGACAGCATTATGGAGCTACCAATCCAGGCCAAAAGCTTTTATCTCCACAATTCTTATTACGTGATGAAAACAGACTCTTTAACCTATTTCACCCCTTTTCAAGTTTAGCAGATGAGCACAATTCCTAATTTATTCAGGCAAGGAGATGTGAAATTAGAGAGGTGGTCTATTGGTCATAAGCTTCTAGTCACAGTTGACAGAAATCCAACTTAAAGTGTATAAGACAAGCAGAAGTAATCAATTAATATGTGTAACTTAAAAGTCTAAAAGTCAATATCTATAGCTTCTGGGATCCATCTCTCTCCATCTCAGCCCTCCTCCCTCTGCACTGAGCCAGCTGTCTTCTCAAGCACCAAGAGCTCCTGGCTTGCATCTTACCAGCTGAGCAATCCTAGGAGAAAGAGGACATCTCTCCACCAACAGTTACAGTAAATGTCTTGGGTCTGCTTTCTCATCGACTCATTTAGTTCATACCAACCAGAACCAATAATAATGGACACTAAATGGAATCCGCCAATTTTTAGGTTTGGGCTACCTTTCCAATCTTTGGGCATATGGGAAGGAAAACCAGCCTTATTTTAATCCATGTGGACTGACAGTAGCGTGAAGGATGATGTTTTAGAGAAAATCGAGGTTACTGTTACCAGAAAAAGGTTGAAGAAATGGTAGGAAGTAAAGAATAATAGCTATTCACTGTGAACTACAGATATACAGATTCCAGATTATTCAGGGACTTTTAGCCATGTTAGATCATTCAACAAATATCTATTAAGATCTACTTATTTGCTAAGCACTGCTTTAGGTTCTAAGGGGACAGCAGTGAGCAAGACAGATAGATTCCCTGCCTTGAAAGAGCTTATATTTTAGGTGAGGGAGATAGCCAGTAAAAATGAAACCAACCAGCCAACCAAACAAACAAAAAAATGCAGGTAGTGAAAAATGCTGCAAAAAATAAACATAAGCAATGTGATACAATATGATCAATCTTGGCAGTAGAAGGACTGCTTTAGGTAGCATGGTCAGTGGGGCATTCTGGGGAGGTGGTTTTTGAGCTAAGAAAAGTCAATAGTGGAGGAGGAGTCAGTTCTAAGAGGATCTAGAAAAAGGTATCACCAGCGAAAGGATCATGAATGCAGCTTGTTGAAAAACAGAAAGAGTCATGTGGTAGACAAATGGTAAACAAGAGAAAAAACGGTAGATAACCAGGTTAGCGAAGTGGACTGTGGCCAGATTATATAGACCTAGTTGGCCAGGCCAAATGAAGTTTGGGTGTTAATTCTTTTGCAGGGTGAAGCCATTGCACAATTTTAAGCAGGGAGTTAACATGATCTCATTTATAGTTCAGAGATTTCACTCTAGCCACGGAGTGAATAATGGATGGCACAAGCAAGAGTAAAGGCTTGGAGATGAATTAGGAGGCGGTGGCATTAACTCAGGCAAGTGATATTGTATTGATGTCTTGGATATTAAGGAATATGACTGTTTCCTGAAAACTATGGAGAACATTGAGAGGTTTTAAGCAGGGAGTGATGTGGTCAAATTTGGGTTTTTTATTTTGTTTTTTGTTTTTTGTTTTTTTTTTTAGCAGTACATCAGTGCCTTGGCCATGCTCCATAGGACAAGAAATTGTAGCAGAGACCCAGAAGATGGCAAGAAAATAGTAGATCTCTTTGGCTCCAAGCTTCTCTAGGGCTTTGCTCTTCTTCTCACCACCTAGATTGAGGTATGGGGTGGGCAAGTTGTGAAATTGGCCATTTCCCCAAGACCTGACTTTAGAAACCAGACTCAGGATAAAGACCCCTCAAATTATGTCTTGGACAAACTTTGCCAGAAGAACCAGGAGAAAGAAGCTTTGTTCATCTCTAATCCAGAACAAGTTTTAGGAGAAAAACCTGAATCCATGGAAGCATCAAACACTGCACTTTGGTGCGTGGCAGACAGCATTGGTAGAGAAAATGGGATGTGGGGCTAGGGAAGTTTGGGTTAGAGTCCTAATTGCATCATCTGTTGTGTGACCTTGAGAAATGTAATCTTTCAGTGTCACTTTTTCCTCATAAATAAAATGCTATCTCTTTGGTCAATGAAACTTCCTTCTTGTGTAATGAGGATTACATATGATAATACACATAAGTGCTTAACACAGTGCCTGGCACGTATTAAGTGTTCAATAAATGTCAGCTGCAGCTATAAATGGAAGTATGATGCCAAAGGAGCTGGCTCTTAATGAGATTTGCTTTAATCTGCCACCTTGAGAATAACAAACGGCTATTACGTGGTTAATCAGTTTCCTTGAGACTTATGCAAGAGGAAAACAAAATGATCCAAGAGGCAGTTAGAGATTCAAATGGTGTCTTTATTGAGAGATGAGATAAATACCTCAAATAGACAACTAAGAAGCTTAAAACCACTTTGGAAACCTTCCTAAAATCAAGTGAAATAGAATGTAGTTTGGGGATCTTCCTATTGGCTTGGAACGTTGGCCAAAGCCTCAAACGTGAAAACAATAAGCATGAAATATTCCCACATCCAGAGCCAAAGAGCTGCCAAATGACTCCCAAGCCTTTACCAAGAAATGGCCAAGTGGGTCCTGTGATCCTCACTCTGATGACTCCCATCTCAACCATCTAGCCTGAAGGCTGGAGTTCAATGAGGAGGGAGAAATGACTGTGGCAGGAAGCTGCTTTGGATTTTTCTTATTCCATCCCCATGAGAGAAAGGGGAGTAGCTCTTGCCCACCAAGCCAAGTAAGAAGAGGCCAAATCAGCTTATTGGGGAGATTAGGGGAGACTGACATCCTACTCCCTGACGCTTGCTGAGCTATGGAGACTCTAGGTTGGTACCTAGAAGAGAGCAGTGAGTTCCAGCAGAACATCGTGTGGGACTACTGGGGAGAAATTGGCAAGTGTTGTCTGGTGTTTGGGGCACACGTGAACACCGGAACATAGAGGCTGGTGCCTGGATTCTACCTGGAGAACTATGACAGCAAGGGGTTTGTTGGAACCACCTTCCACTGCAGAGCAGGAAGAGAGAGCATCATAAAGCCGCTTCCACTTCCAGGATTTGGTGTAGCCGAGATGTGCTGAGTACCAAGTAGATGCTGAGAAAGTAACTGAGCTCAATCTCTCTTCATGGGACCATGTCCACGAGAGAACACCATATGGATGTCAGAGAGCAGCAGCCAAAATAGAACCATAGGCTGGGCATGGTAGCTCACACCTGTAATCCCAACATTTTGGGAGGCCGAGGCGGGCAGATCACTTGGGGCTGGAAGTTCGAGACCATTCTGGCCAATATGGGAAAGCCTGTCTCTACTAAAACTACAAAAAACTTAGCTGGCCATGGTGGCGCATGCCTGTAATCTTAGCTACTAGGGAGTCTGATGCAGGAGAATCGCTTAAACTCGGGAGGTGGAGGTTGCAGTGAGCCAAGATCACGGCACTGCACTCCAGCCTGGGTGACAGAGCAAGACTCTGTCTCAAAAAACAAAATAACAACAAAACAAAATAGAACCACTGATTGTACCATCTAACTAAGACTTTCACCTCTCACCCTCTACCAAACCCTAGATGCTACCTTCCCATTTCAGCCCCAGGGGAACCTTCAACAGAAGAAGGGGATGGAGAGGACATCCCTCCTCTCATTCCTGGAGGCTCTCCACTGATGGTCAGGCTAGAACTGGTCAAAGGGAAAGGCCTTGAATGGAATGGGAGGTTGCAGTTTGATTTCAACTAAATTGGACTTTAAAAATATTTTTATTATGAGAAATTTCCAAACATATACAAAATGGGCAGAGAAGCAGAATGAATGGATGCCCTTGTACCCATTGCTGGCTGCAACAGTGACTGACTCATGGCCAATCTTGTCATGTCTATGCTCCATTAACTGTATCATTCTGAAGCAAGCGCCAGACGTCCTATTGCCTCCTGATTGGGCTTTTGAATGCCTGCACATGAGTTCCAATTATGAAAGAAGGTTCTTAACATTGAAATTGACTGGAAGACCCTGGGTTCTTCTTGTTCATTTTTTTCAGTCTCTAAAGCACAAAGTTCTATAGGGTAGAGAATTTTTCTATTTTATTCACTGCACTAGCCCTATACTCATAATAGCACATAACACATAGTGAGTGCTCGATAATTATTTGTTGAATGAATTATTTGTTCAAAATAACCTGGCCTCCCTTTGCCACAATCTGAGAAGTGCTCAGATTGAAGTAAAAGGTAAATTTTTTTTCTTTTTCCTTTTTGCTACCCATCACAAGATAAAATATCTATTTTTTGTTATTCAGTTGGCTTGCCTCAGTACTGACCCAAGGTTACTGAGCAAAATGTCCCACCTTGAAGGACTGACTAGGGTAATTATCTCTTTGGAGAAACAGCTTCACAAGTGATTCCAGATAATGTTATGGGGGTTGCCTTTCCCTAAACTCTTCTGCTTTTTTAGCATCTTCAGGAGAATGTGCAAGCTGATAGCTCACAGGTTCTGGTGTTTTGTTTTGCCCGCCTGGTTTTGCAATTTATACTGAAATGAATTGAATGTGGGCCCACATTCCTGCTGGCAATTGGTTGGAGGAGAGTAGCATCTGCATTTGATGAAGCATGCCTGCCTCCGTTTACTGCAGTCCCCAGCCCACCTTATCATCTTCTGCCTGAAGATCGCTCCTTAGTCACCTGCCTAGCTCCCACGGGTCCCCAGGTTGCCTTGTGGGTGAGACGTTGAAGTACAGATTCCAATAACTCCCAGCAGTTTTTCCAAATAACATTATGATTTCATCCATGAAACCACCTGAGCCCACTGCCATTGTTTGAATAATTTTTCTGTTTTCTCCATGGCTTTACTCAGATTTTTAAATTCTCCTTTTGGAATCATTTTTTGGCCATATTTTTTTCAGTAATCTATTTCATCAACATTTTCTAATTTATCAGCATGATGTTATGCATAATCTCTTATATTTTAAATTAATTTATTCTTCTTAACTATCATTCTGAGTTGTTTCTTATTTTTATTTTTATTTTTATTTTTTGAGACAGAGTCTGGCTTTGTCACCCAGGCTGGAGTGCAGTTGTGTGATTTTGGCTCACCTACCTCCTGGGTTCAAGCAATTCTCCTGCCTCAGTCTCTTGAGTAGCTGGGATTACATACACCCGCCACCATGCCACCTAATTTCTGTATTTTTAGTAGAGAAGAGTTTTCCCCACGTTGGCCAGGCTGGTCTCAAACTCCTGGTCTCTAGTGATCCGCCTGCCTTGGCCTCCCAAAGTGCTGGGATTACAGGCGTGAATCACTGCACTCAGTCCATTTCTTATTCTTATAGGTCCCTTTTCCTCTTCTGCTCCTTAATCAGATGAAGTAAACATTTATTTCCTTTTATACTGATCCCCAACACCCACCAAATATCCATATTTGAATTTTGTTTCATCCATGCTATATTGAGTATAAATATTTTAAAGTTTCAAATATATGAGTGCCAGCCTTCTGTAATTTCCAGCACAGACACAGCAAAGGATTAGATGCTTGTGATTAAGTGATCGAGGTGCCAGAACTTTGTCTGGATTATTTATTAGTTTTTATTAACTTTTAAATTATTTTGTACTCTTTAATTAATCTAGAATTTACATTGATCTATAGTATGAGATGAAGATTTCATTTTGCTTTATTTATTCCCCTCAAATATTAATCAGTTGTCCCAGGGTCATTTATCGAATGCTACTTCTTTTTCCATAGACTTGTATGATCACTTTTATTATCTAATAAAGTCAGGTATATGAAAGATTATCTTGGAGATATCTGCTCTATTCCCTTGTTTATGTTGCAATTATTGTAACAGTTCCATAGATCCATAGATCACATGAGTTTATGTTATAATATTCGTCATATTGATGTATGTTACAGTATTTATGAACTATGTTATTTTAATCTTTGAACCATTATAGTCCATTTTAATGCCTATATTCAGAGTGTTCCTGATATGGTTTGGCTGTGTCCCCACCCAGATGTCATCTTGAATTCCTATGTGTTGTGGGAGGGGCACAGTAGGAGGTAATTGAATAATGGGGGCAGGTCTTTCCCATGCTGTTCTCATGATAGTGAATAAATCTCATGAGACCTGATGGTTTTAAAAAAGGCGAGTTTCCCTGCACAAGCTCTCTGTCTTTACCTACTGCCATCCATGTAAGATGTGACTTGCTCCTCCTTGCCTTCTGCCATGATCGTGAGGCCACCCCAGCCATGTGGAACTGTAAGTCCATTCAACCTCTTTCTTTTGTAAATTGCCTAGTCTTGGTATGTCTTTAGCAGCGTCATGAAAACAGAATAATACAGTTCCCTAATTATTCTTCACTTTCAAATTGTTCTTGGCTATTTTGCCCATTCATTCTTCTAGTCGAATTTTATAATCATTTTGTCAAATTCTTCCCCTGCTCATCGAAGGAAATCACATATGACAAAATAAAATTAATTGTGTGGGGTTTTTATTAGAACTGCATCAAACCCATGCATTTATTTAGGAAGAATTGACATTGTTCCTTAATTTCATTTATCTAATCTTGTTTTAAATTCCCTTGATGAACTTTTCTTATTTCTTTACATATGTTATGCACATTTCTAGTTACATTTATTTCTAGGCAGGGACTGTTTTATCCCTGAATATTTATTTACTTACTTATTTCTTTTGAGACAGGGTCTCACTCTGTCACCCAGGCTGGAGTTCAGTGGCACCATCATGGCTCACTGTAGCTGCAAACCTCTGGGCTCAAGGGATCCGTAGCTGCAAACCTCTGGGCTCAAGGGATCCGCCCGGCTTGTCCTCCCAAAGTTCTGGGACTACAAATGTGAGCCACTGTATCCAGTCTATCTCTGTTTTAGAAGTGAAGACATTGACTATTGCCCAAATTCCCACAACTAGTAAGACATGGAGAATGGATTAAAACCCATATTCATCTGACGGCAGAGTGTGCTCTTAATCTCTCTGCTACTTTATTTAAGATATTATTTCTTGAATGAATTTCAGTAATTATTTCCCAGAAAAGCATCCATTTCATCAAGATTTTCCATTGAGCTAGCATAGAGTCTCACATTGTGCTTTGATTTCCTTTCCTAACTTCTTGAATCAGATGCCTACTTCATTTAATTTCCTTTTCTTCTTTTAATTAATGGAAATGATAATGGCTGCCCTCTCCTTTTCATGGCCCCCTATCCACTCCCTCTTCCTGAATTCAGAACCTAGTCATTCTGGCCTTTCTAAGTACTGGCTTGTCAACCTCCTGCTGCTGCAGTAGAAGGATGATCACTTCTAGATAGGTATTGCTCTGTTTGGGCAAAGCAACTCAAACTCTGAATCCTAGGTGTTGTAAGCTCAGTTGTGTTCAGGGGTTATATGGTCCAGCTATGTGTTCCTTGGTGACCCTGACTGGAGTCTCTCAGTACCCTTTTTCCCCACTTGATTTGGTCCATGGAACAGCCAGAAATGATACTTTTTAAAAGTTAACCAGGTCATGTCACTACCTGTATTAGTCCGTTTCCATGCTGCTGATAAAGACATACCCAAGACTGGGCAACTTATAAAAGTGGTTTAATGGACTCATAGTTCCACATAGCTGGGGAGGCCTCACAATCATGGTGGAAGGCAAAAGACACATCTTACATGGTGGCAAGCAAAAGAGAATGAGAGAGAAGAGAGAAGCGAAAGGGGAAACTCCTTATAAAACCATAGGACTTGTGAGACTGTTTTACTACCATGAGAACAGTATGGGGGAAACTGCCTCCGTGATTCAATTATCTCCTACTGGGTCCCTCCCACAATATGTGGGAATTATGGGAGCTACAATTCAAGATGAGATTTGGGTGGGGACACAGCCAAACCATAACACTACTCTATTAAAAACAAACAAACAAAAAACTTCCAAATTTCCCATTTTTATTAAAACACACCCACATTTGTTACGTTAGGCCCTGTGTGATCTGGCTGCAGCCTCCTTTTTTGATCTCGTCTCATAGCCTGTTTTTCTTGTTCATTGTTATGCTGTCCTCTTGTGTGTGTGTGTGTGTGTGTGTGTGCGTGCGCACACGTGCATGCTATTCCTTGAAGGTACCAAGCCTTTCCCCAAACCCTATCTTTCCTCTCAGTGTTTCTGCTGCTTGGGATGCTCTTTCTCCAGGATCACATGGTGCAGATCTCACATCATGTTCTTCAAAGGCCATTTTCTCAGAGAGGCTGTGACCAACCACCAGACTGAAGACAGCCACTTACCTTAATTCCACAAAGTGCATCACTATTTATCCTCATACCAATGATCACAATTAGCAATGCCATTTTATTGCTATGAGTTTAATGTTTACGTTCCTCCAGAGTTCAGATGTTGAAGCCTTTATCCTCAATGTGATGGTAGTTGGAGGTGGGGACTTTGGGCAGTCATTAGGTTTAGATGAGGTCATAAGGATGGTGCACCATGATGGGATGTGTATCATTATAAGAAGATGAAGAGAGATGAGAGCTCTTTTTCTTGGCCCCATGGTGATACACTGAGAAGGTGGCTGTCTGTAAGCTAGAAAGAAAGCCCTCACTAGGGAGCCAAATTACACAATGCCTTGGTCTTGGACTTCCCAACCTCTAGAAATGTGAGACAATAAATTTCTGTTGTTTATGCCATTCAGGCTATGGTTTTTTTTTAAATTATAGAAGCCCTGATAGATTAAGATATTTACTTACTGGTTTGTTTTCTTATCACCTGTTTGCTACACTGGAGTACAAGTGCAAAAGCCTCATCTGTCTTCTTCTTAGGGCCTGGCATGGAAAGCGGTATATTGTAGGAGCTCCAAAATACATGTTGAATCAATGAATCAATAAAGACCTCACCCTTGCAGCCTCCTAGCTGTGGGTTCTAGACAATTTTTAAAAAATAATAAAGACAGGGTATCACCATGTTTTCCACGTTGGTCCTGAACTCCTGGCCTCAAGTGATCCTCCCTATCAGTCTCTCAAAGTGCTGGAATTACAGCTGTGAGCCACCATGCCCAACCCCTCTGGACAATTAACTACTTGAGCTCAGTCCCAAAAATGAAAATGACAAGGCTGGGCACAGTGGCTTACACCTGTAATCCCAGCACTTTGAGAGGCCGAGGCTGGTGGATCACCTGAGGTCAGGAATTCGAGACCAGCCTGACCAACATGAAGAAACCCTGTCTCTACTAAAAAAATAAAAAAAATAATAATAATAAAATAGAATACAAAATTAGCCAGGCACGGTGGTGCATGCCTGTAATCCCAGCTACTCGGGAGGCTGAGGTAGGAGAATCACTTGAACCTGGGAGGCGGAGGTTGTGGTGAACTGAGATTGTGTCACTGCATTCCAGCCTGGGCAACAAGAGAAAAACTCCATAAAAAAGAGAGAAGAAAGAAAGAAAGAAAGAAAGGAAGGAAGAAAGAAAGAAAGAAAGAAAGAAAGAAAGAAAGAAAGAAAGAAAGAAAGAAAGAAAGAAAAAGAGAGAGAGAGAAAGAAAGAAAGAAAGAAGGAAAGAAAGAGAAAGAAAGA
>NC_045450.1:22537340-22593286 GCF_002776525.5 Piliocolobus tephrosceles | reverse complement strand
AGGAAGGAAGGAGGAAGGAAGGAAGGGAGGGAAGGAAGGAAAAGAAAGAAGAAAGAAAGAAGGAAGGAATGAAAGAAAGAAAGAATGAAAGAAAGAAAAAAGAAAATGACAATACTATGTTGTTTTTTAGCAAAAACAGAATAAAATAAAATAATGCAGGTAGAGACCTTAGCCCTCTGCATGACATACAAAGCTCTCAAGAAGTAGTAACATGAATAATAATCATCATCATCCATATCATTTAAACATAAAAGCACTCTCAGAAAGGCAAGTGGACGGTCTCCCAGACAAAGTTTTATAAGAATGAAGTTTATTCATTTTGGAGTCAAATCAGACAAGTCAAGCAGCTAATTTTTAATTTATTTATTTTTTCCCCAGGATTCAAGGAGTGATCATGTTTTACAGGAACTAATTCACACTAACCATTTCTAATGGCAATCATTTATTATTATCTTTCACAGTTCTGGAAATTAACTGGGATCAGCTATGTGGTTCCTGCTCAGAATCCCTCCCTGGTTGCAATTAGATGGTGCTGGGACTGAGGTCATCTCAAAGCCTTTCCCACTCACATATCTAGTAATTGATGCTGGGTGCTGGGTGGGTTATCAGAAGGAGCACCTCCCCATGGCTTCTGTGTGGCTTGAGCTTCCTCACAGCATGATGGCTGGGTTTCAAGAATGAGCATTGCAAGACTTGGAGCCATGTAGCAGTTCTATAGCTTTTCCTAACCTAGCCTCAACATCCCAAGGCATTATTTATGCCACATTCTACTCATTAGAAGCCAGACCATATTCAAAGGGAAGGGAAATTAGTCTCTACCTTTTGATGGGATGAGCATCAAGGAACTGGACATGTTCTAAGACCATGATACCAATCAAATTGATAGAAAATTGATGTATGGATCAGGTAATTCTTTAACAATTTAATAATTGTTAATTACACGTAATAAATACGATTGTAAAATGGATCAGGACATTCATATCAGCTCATCAATGCATTCTTTCTCCTGGTAAGCATTATAGTATGATGACTAAGTTGTAGTTCTGAATTTATGCCAAGCAAGATTAAAATGCTATCCACCTATTAACTTTGTGACTCTAGGCAAGTTCCTTGACCTCTGTAAGTAGCTTTTTTCTTTGGAGAGTGGATGAAGAGTTCTGGCACATGGGGAGCACTCAATATATGGTGATGACCATTGTAAGTCCCTACCTCTCCCTCAAGTCAAGTCCTTTGTTACAGATGCTCCAACTAGACATAAGGCATGCTCATTTCCAAAGAGGAGGCAAGGATGGAGGGCGCCTTGTCCTCACCTGGGTCACCTGTGGGACTTGACTTCCACTCTCCTCATCGTGCTGACAGTTCTCAAGTGAGCCCCTCTAAAGGCTGAATTCCAGGCTGCTGGGGTGGGTGAGCATGGCAACATCCTCATCACAGCGGGCACGTGGCCAGGGACTCAGATCTGCCAGTGTGGGCGCCAACACTCTCTCCCCAGAAAAGCTGCTTGAAGGCATAGACTAGGGGAAGGGAAGATTAAAAATAAAGAGTGGTCATGTTCAGTTTTGAAATTAAAAGAGAGGCATGGACTCAAAGGCCCTTCAATTATCTTGGCTTTGGGAGAGAGAGGGTGCTGAGTAGGGGGTCATGGTGGGAGGACACCATGGGGCTTCCTTTCCCCAGAACCCTAATTCATGGGAGCACCCAGAACTGGGCAACTGCATCTCATGGCTCACAGTTGTGGTCTCGCCTGAAACACAAATGGTTCATTTGCTTTGCAGGGTTTGTGAACTAGCTGTCTTGGTGTTTATTTTGTTTGTCCCTTACAAAGATTTAAAATTCTAAATTGTAAATGCATTTCAATTGAGCATTGGCTTTCCAGTTAGCTCCAGAATTCCGTATTATCTGTGTCCAGCCTGCTGTCATCATCTACATCATGTACTTTCTTGGCTTCAATGATAGACATTCAGTTTGGTTGCATCCTACTTGCTTTGTGCTTTCTTTGCTCTTACAATGTCTCAAACTTACATGTATGGAGCACCCAGTGTATTATCAGCTATAACCTCAATTACTATCCTAGAAACCCTACAGGGGAGGGATCTTCACTCCATAGAGAAGGTAGCTAAGGATCACAAGAACTGACTTACCCAAATGAGTATGGTTTGTGAAAATGGCAGAGCTGGTATTTGGATACAGGTAGTATCATTTAGGCTTTGTTTCAGTTGCAAGTGACAGAAAATGCACTTCAAATTGGTTTAATTCAAGGGGAAAAAAGGATAGCAATAGATTGGCTCAAGTAGCTGAGAAGTCCAGGCATGCCTGAATCCAGGAGCTCAAATTCCATCTCTTAACTCTAGTTGCCTCTATGTTGCACCATTTTGAGACCAGACCTATCCTTGCGGTGGCAAAGTGGTTCCTAGCACCTCCTACCCAAGAACCTACCCTCTCACCTCTCACTATTTCCAAATAGCTCTATCTATCTATCTATCTATCTATCTATCTATCTATCTATCGCCCAGAACATGATGACTCAGACAAGAATAGAATCACGTAAGTGGCCAGGCATAGTGACTCATGCCTACAATCCGAGTGATTTGGGAGACTGAGGCGGGAGGATTGCCTGTGCCCAGGAGATCAGCACCAGCCTGGGTAACATAGCAAGATCTCATCTCTACAAAAATATAAAAAAAATTAGGTGAGCTTTGTGACATGCACCTGTAGTCCCAGCTACTTGGGAGGCTGAGGCAGGAGGCTCGCTTGAGCCCAGGAGTTCGAGGTTGCAGTGAGCCAAGATTGCACCACTACACTCCAGCCTGGGTGACAAAGAGAGATCCTGTCGCAAAAGGAAAAAAGAAAAAAAGGACATAATCATCTCAGAACCAATCACTATGGCCAGAGGTGTAAGACTGTTGAAGGTGTGTGAACCAGAGCAACTCCATCTTGAATAGGGACTGGGTAAAATAAGGCTGAAGCCTACTGGGCTGCATTTCCAAATGATTAAGGCATTCTAAGTCACAGGATGAGATAGGAGGTTGGTACAAAATACATGTCATAAAGACCTTGCTGATAAAACAGTTTGCAGTAAAGAAGCCAGCCAAAACCCATCAAAACCAAGATGGCCACAAGAGTGACTTCTGGTTGTCCTCATTGCTACACTTCCACAAATGCCACGACAGTTTACAAATGCCATGGCAACATCAGGAAGTTACCCTATATGGTCTAAAAAGGGGAGGCATGAATGAGCCACCCCTTCTTTAGCACATAACCAAAACATAACCATAAAACTGGGCAACCAGCAGCCCTTGGGGCTGCTGTCTATGGAGTAGCCATTCTTTTATTCCTTTACTTTATTAATAAACTAGCTTTCACTTACCGTATGGACTCTCCCTGAATTCTCTCTTGCATGAGAGCCAAGAACCATCTTTTGGGGTCCGGATTGGGACTCCTTTCCTGTAACAAGATGAGTTGAGGTCACAGTTTCATGCTTGAAGCCTTGGGGTGGGGCTAGGCCCACCTGAACCATAGTGAACAAGAATGAGGGATGGAACAGCAAGGAGTATTGATGTGTTCTTTCCAGAAGGGAAAATGTTCACTACCTAAGCTAGCAAAGAAGCTTCTTGCCTTTACTATAGACCTCAGAGGTCTTGAGCACCTTCTGTTAAGGGTGATTAGGTAAACACATCACACACTAAATGAGGTTGCTCCTACAATCCTAGTATCCAGAAGAAGTTTACTCTATGTTCTGATCTTTTAGAAAACACTTGTCATTATTGTCTTTCCAGAATCCATTTCCCTTTCTTTCTTTGTGTGTGTGTGTGTGTGTGTGTGGGCAGTGGGATGGGGAATGGAGTTTCACTCTTGTTGCCCAGCCTGGAGTGCAATGGCACGATCTCGGCTCACCGCAACCTCCGCCTCCTGTGTTCAAGTGATTCTCCTGCCTCAGCCTCCCAAGTAGCTGGGATTACAGGCATGCACCTTCACGCCTGGCTAATTTTGTACTTTTAGTAAAGATAAGGTTTCTCCATGTTGGTCAGGCTGGTCTCAAACTCCCGACCTCAGGTGATCCACCCACCTGGGCCTCCCAAAGTGCTGGGATTACAGGCATGAGCCACTGCGCTGACCCCTTTCTTCTTTTAATTACACCACCATTTTCCTCTGGGAAACGACCCACTTCCCAAGCAATTCAAAGGGATTATCTCTTACCTCTATCCTACTTCAGGGGCAAGCATGGTGACTCAGTTTGGCAAGTGTAATATTTATCTTCTGGGCTAAGATAATCAAGTTAGAGATAAATATTCAAGCTGAGGCAATAAAACCCAGTCTCAGAACGTTTTTTGGAACTACTGAAAAAAATAAATTCTCCTTCCACTGGTATTACTAAGACTCGAGGATGGTGGTTGGAGATGTTGGGAGCCACCAAACGAAATAAAGTCATGGTGAAAAAGTAGATGAAGGCAGAGAGTAACAGCTTCTGCTATTGCATGAGTCCCTGGATCCATTTGTACCTGAAGCCAGAAAGACCTACAGCCTCTTTAGTTACCTAAACAAATATACAACCATTTTTCCCTTTTAATTGCCTTAGTTTGAGGTGGGGTTTGTCACTTGTGACCCTGAGAAGATCAAACATGTAGGTTTTTTGTTTGTTTGGTTGGTTGGTTGGTTTTTGTTTTGTTTTTCTTAGATGGAGTCTCATTCTGTTGCCCAGGCTGGAGTGCAGTGGCACAATTTTGGCTCACTGCTACCTCCGTCTCCTGGCTCCAAGCCATTCTTGTGCCTCAGCCTCTAAGTAGCTGGGATTACAGGTGCACAACCTGTAAGACATTACCACGCCCAGCTAATTTTTGTATTTTTAGTAGAGAGAGGGTTTCACCATGTTGGCCAGGCTGCTCTCGAACTCCCAGCCTCAAGTGATCCACGCGCCTCAGCTTCCCCAAGTGCTGGAATTACAGGCATGAGCTACCATGTCTGGCCCAACATGTAGGTTTAATTTAAGGCAGGTGTTGGATTCCAGGACAAAGCAAGGCAGAAGGACACCCCTTATATTTGGCAGGGGTACATGGCCCTCTTATTTCCAAGTGCAGGATGTTTGAGAGCTGGAGCCCGTGGGGTGTCAGATAAATATCCTGGATGAGGCTCTATCCTAAACCTCAACCATTTCATGAACTGCTTGGTCATGTGAACCCTTTGGAAACTCTTTGGAAGTTCACTCCATGGCCGAGTAAGAATCAGTTCCTGTTCCCACTTACTTCACTTCCCTTAGTAGAAGTGGTTCTGGAAGAAGCAAGCTCTTGAACATTTTAATGTGAGGCTTGACCACACAAGATTTAGTCTGACAGACCTGCATTTAAGCCCTGGCTTGGCCACTTACCAGCCATGTGACCTCAGTCAAGTTACTTGGCATTTCTAAGACTCAGTGTTCTTATCTGCAAAATGAGTTTAATACTAACATTCAGCTCCTACAGTTTATGTAAGGCTGAAATAAACTGAACACTGGTGGGAACCTAGTAGTCACTCACTGAAAAATAGCGACTATCATCATTATAAAGCAAACAGCATTTCCCTGCAAATGCTCAGTTTTGTCTGTAACTTAATTCAAAATCTCTCCCTTTGTTCTGTCGTCCCTTACTCACAAGCATTTTTGCAGTGGATACAGCCACAGGTATTTGATGTTCTCAATTGATTTATGTACAAACTGTGATTGTTAAGAGCATAGACTCAAGAATTGGACTGTTTAGATTCAAACTCTGCCTCGTTAGTGGCTGCGTAGTCTCAGGCAAATGGCTCCTCCTCTCTGTGGTTCAGTTTCCACATAAAATGGGGATGACAAAAATAGTATCTGCCGGCCAGGCATGGTGGCTCATGCCTGTAATCCCAGCACTTTGGGAGGCTTAGGCAGGTGGATCACCTGTCAGGAGTTCGAGACCAGCCTGGCCAACATGGTGAAACCCCGTCTCTACTAAAAATACAAAAATTAGCTGATTGTGGTGGCAGACACCTGTAATCACAGCTACTTGGGAGGCTGAGGCAGGAGAATTGTTTGAACTCAGGAGGCAGAGGTTGTAGTGGGCCGAAATTGCGCCATTGTACTTCAGCCTGGGCAACAAGAGCAATACTCTGTTTTAAACAAACAAAAAACAAAAACAACAACAAAAATGAAATAGTATCTGCCTCATTGGGATTAAGTAAATTAATATTTAATACTAAGTAAGCTAATATTAATGAATGACACAAGGTAAGGGTTAGTCATCATCTGTGTGTTTAATACTTTGCCATGTCAACCACATACATGTTCAGTGGCCAAGTACTAACTTCTCTTGGACACAAGCCACTCTGTGCACAGTCAGGTTATGCTGGGTTCTGATTGCTTGGGTCCTGTTGTGGTCCTACTAGTCCCAACACCAGTTAGCAGTACACAGCCTTATGAATTTTGATGAAAACCCTGGCCATGCCAACATTCCATGTTATTTTTGTGTACGATTAATTCACATTATTTTTTTTTTTTTTGCATTCAAAGTCTTGCTCCAATATCTGCTATTTTATCACGATCAAATTACTTAACCTTGATGAGCCTCAGTTTCCTGACTGTAAAATGGCAAAACTCATAGTACCTACTTCTTAAGTTGTCATGAGGAATAACTGAGTTGTTATCGCAAAGCCCTAGGAATAGGTCTTGACACATTGTAAGTGTGAAATTATTATCTTATAAATGATAATGTCCAGCTAATATATCCTGCAAATGGGATGCTTCCAAATAGCCTTTGAACTCTCTTAAAAGAGCTGAAAAATGTATATTTCTTAATCTTGCACATTACAGGTTTCAAGCTTGTAGCCCATCTGACAGACACGTCCAGTGGACATATTTTACTTGCACAGCCTCAAGTTTCAAAAAATTAGAATCAGTGCCCCCTTTTTTTGTTTACAGACAGGGTCTTACTATCTGGTCTCAAACTCCTGGGCTCAAGTGGTCTTTTCCCCTCAGCCTTCTGAGTAGCTGGGATTACAGGTGCACACGTTATGAGGTAGACAACTTCAGACATGGCTCCCAATAGTCTTTATCTCGCCTATTTATGCCTGTTTAAGAAAAACTCAAAACGCCTGGATAATAGCTCATATTTTAAAATCAGGACCGTTCATATGAACATCTGGCTTTCCAGCTTCTCCTGAGGAATGGGAAGAGATGGCACCATGGTACACATTCTTTCAGGCTGTCATTTGGAGTTGACACTGCCGTGGTTGCTCACTGTGGAGAAGACAGACAACGTCCAGGTCAGAAACTCCTGGTTTACAACACTCCCATTTTTCTACACCTGGGAAAGTTTCAGGCACTTGCCTTACCTGCCTGGCTCCTGAAATAATGAAAATAACGGCTAACACATACACAGAGCATGCTATGATTCAGGCACTATCTCAATCCATCCCCACAACCAACCTAAGGGAGAAGTATTGTTATTGTCTCATTTTAAGGATGAGAGGACATAGAACAGCTAAGGTTGTACAGCTAGCATGTGGCAGAGCTGGGAGTTGCACACTCTGATTCCCAACTCTGGGCTCTCGTCCCTACACTCTACTCTAGAGTAACCCCTTATTCCTACCTGCGTCAAGTTTTCCACAGTTGTATGAATAAAAGGGGAACATGCTCCAGGGTGTCCATCTTCAGCTCTCGTCATGTTGGCCAAGAGGGCTTAGTTGTGGATGCCAAAGGTCATGATTTTCAGAATTAGCTGCTTAATTTCCCAATCGCCCTCAACATTCCCAGATTCATCTCTGATGCAGAATAGAAGCTCCTGTTGGAGGCCATTGAATTTAGAGTGAGGGTCTCTTCCTACACTGGAGTCTCCCCAACTTGGCCCCGAGTGGCAGGACACAGAGAGAAAACCCATCTTCAGGAGTTGGTACATTCTGCTTATCCCTAACAACCAGAGACACATCCCTTCCTAGATGACTGTAAACTATCCATTTTATTCAGTTTCCGATCATGCTAGAATCGAATCAAGGTGACACATCCCTTTACTGAAAATGTTATGCTCTTTCTCTCTCTATATATATATATAGATAGATGATAGATAGACAGATAAAATATATGTATGTGTATGTGTATATGTGTGTGTATATATATATATTATATATATATATATAGAGAGAGAGAGAGAGAGAACCTGTGTCCCTTCCTGAAAAACATTTATGAAATCTTAACCATGGCCAGGAGATTCCAATAAGCCCCCACACGCCCACTCTTGATCAAGAGCCTTGATTCATTCTTAAAAAATCCCTACATTTTCTACAGAGCCCTTCTAGTGAAATTTTGTCAAGCTTTCCTTCCTGAAATCTGTATTATAAAAACAAGACATCTTATTTTCCTTTTCCGGTTATAAAATTATATGATAATATTTGAAGATGTTTCAAAATACGACTCACCCCCTATTCCAAACCCTGAGTCTCACTGGTCTGTGAGTGATTCTTGTAGATTTTTAAGAGAATGCCTTTCCCCAAATGGTAAGTTTTGAGATGATGCCTGACGACTGCTATCAAATGCTTAACATTTGAAAATAAATTCACAAAACACAGAAGATGAACAGATGGTCTGTGAGTTTTGTCCATTCTCTGTAGCTTTCCACCACTCTCTGCAGCAACAGACAAAAAGGAGTTTGAGCCAACCCCAGGTGGGTGTATTGCGAGGGAGAGGCGAGCTGTCCCCAGGCCTGCACCATACGAAGCATCCGTTGTCTTCAGGGGCCCCGCATGAGGGCTGCATCCACAGAGACAGGGTCTTTGCTCTTTATTCCAGCTGGTGGGGACAGTGCCAATGGGAAAGGGGTTTAGAGGCATCAAGGTCCTCTGGCTGTCAGAGCGGCCTTTGTAGTGCCGTCCCATCTCGTTTCCTGGGACAACCGGGAGTGAGCGTTCATCCCGACTACACTTGCCTGGCGGCACTGCAATACTCCAGAGCTTGGTTTTGAAATGCCAGCTTGGTCAATTTCACAGCAGTTGGGTCACAGGTTAGGCTAGGAGCTGATCCACACCAGGTGTATCAGTTTTCTGGGGCTGTGGAAACAAATTACTACAAACTGAGTAGCCTTAAACAGTGACAGGTGTTTTCCCACAGTCCGGGAGGCTGGAAGTATGAAATCAAGGTGTTGGCAGGGCTGTGCTCTGTCTGGAGGGTCTAGGGGAGAACGCATTCCTTGCTTCTTCCAGCTTCTGGTGCCTGTTGCATCCTTTAGCATCTAGTGCCTGCATCTCCCTCTGCCTCATCTTCTCATCACCTTCTCCTCTGTGTGTCTGTGTTATCTTCCTCTGCCTCTCCCTTATAAGGAACCTCGTGATGACATTTAGGGCCCACCCTATTAACCCAGGGTCATTGCTTCATCTCCAGATCCTCCATTCAATTACTTCTTGCAAAGACCTTCCTCCCCACCCCCAAAATAAGGTAAACTTTCCAAATTCCAGGGTTAGGACTTGATATCTTTGGGTGGTCATTATTCAGCGTACTACTCCGGGCCTTACTCACCATGACAGATGCCCTAATCTTATCCTGCTTTCCCTCCCTTTGTGGCCAAGTCTCTTCCCTTCAAAAATGTCACATAGACCCTAGAGAAACAAAGCTGGGATGGCTGAAAGAACCCTGGGCTTGGGGTCAGCAGAAACAAGATTGGCTGGATTTGTCAGAGGCAGTCACCTGTCTCTCTCTCTCTCTCTCTCTCTGTCTCTCTCTCTGTGTGTGTGTGTGTGTGTGTGTGTGTGTGTGTGTTTCTCCTCTCTCATCTCTACAAGGATGGCAGTGGTCAAGGTAAACTGCACCTCTTCCTCTTTGCTGCACTATTACAATGGCCTCCAATTATTTTCCTGCTCCTCTTTCTCTACAAACTACATTCTCTAATACAAATCAGATCATGGCAATTCTTCGCTTAAAGTTTCTGTAGGGAGACAGAATAAAGGCCCTCCCAACACATTTACATCCTAATGGCTGAAACCTGTGAATATGCTCCTTACATGACAAAGGGGACTTTGCAGATGTGTTAAGGATCTGAGACGGGGAGATTATTCTGGATGATCTAAGCAGTCCCAAGGTAATCACAAGGGATGCAGAAAAGTCACAGATGGAAAAGGAGACATAGAGGTTGCAGAGATGCACTTTGAAGATGAAGAGGGGACATGAGCTAAGGAAGCAGGCAGCCTCTAGAAGCTGGGAAAGGAAATGAAGCCAATTCTCCTCTTCTCCAGAAGGAACCAGCTCTGCTAATGCCTTGATTTTAGTCCAGTAAGGCTGCTTTTGGACTTCTCACCTCCAAACAATAATATAATGTATTTGTGTTGTTTTAAGATATACAGCATGTGACAATTTGTTACAGCAACAACAGGAAAGTAATACAGTCTTCAAGGGATTCTCATTGAACTTAGAACAAAGTCAAGCTTCTCAGCAGGGTCTACAAATGCTTACGTGATCAGACCACTGACTTCCTCTTTGGAAGGAATCTTCTACCACCTAGTCCAATGCTTACCAGTCTTCAGCCATGTGGTTCTACTTTCTGCTCCTTGACAGGCCAGCCCTCAGGTTCTAGCTCTTGACGTTCCTTCAGTCTGGAATGCTTTGCTCTGGCTCCTCATCTTTGAGCTCAAAATATCACCTTGTCAAGAAGGCCCTCCTTGGCCCCTTAGGTTAAACAGCTGACAACCCAGCTATTTACTGACAACCCAGCAGGTCTAAACCCTGCTGTTTCCTATCATGTTATTCACCATATTTAATATACATTTAATATGCATCCCTCCTAAACATCAGCTGCATGAGAAAAGGACCCGTGCTTTGTTCCCATCTGGAACAGTCATTCATTCTAAAGAGAGATTTGTAGAATGAATGAGTGAAATAGACCTTCTGTGTCCAATGATCTCTCTCCAAAGGCGTGGGCTCCCTGCCATTGGTTCAGCCCCTGTAGTATATTAACAATAAGCAAATCACCCCCAATCCAGATTTGAGCCATGAGATGATAGAGGATGAGATTTGGAGGTCATTTGTGCTTGTTCCTCTTCTCTATCAGAGAGTCTTCTCCCCTTAGCATAATTTCCTGGTATTTCCTCTTTGCTCATCTATTTCCCTTGAAAGTCCTGTGCTGAGCTCTGCCCAGTTACAATTAGTAGGATTTCCTGAAGACGACCTTGAGGTCAAATACCTTCAGGGGTTCATCAACTAAAGTCCCCTTTTGATTTCTGCTGCTTAACTAGGGCATAAATGTGAATCTGGTGCTGCTCATGTCTTAGGGAGTCAAGGAAACTCCTTCGAGAGCAAGGGCCCTTAAGTTGTGTGGGTTTAAGGAAATACTAATTTCTTCTCTGTTTATGAGAGGCCCAAATCATTATGTTTGAAAGAATCTCTTTCATCTGGATTAATTGTGTCAGTCTGATCATTCACACCAGCTCGGAAAGTCTCAAAGAAGGGATCCTCATAGTCCTTGCTCTCAACTCCGACTTCACCTCTAGGGAGGAGGGTTGACCTGGCTGGTCAAGATTGAGCACGTTTATTGGACACAGTGCTAAGACACCTCCCTCCCTTACTCCAGCCCATATTATGTGGTAGACAGCTGCAGACATGGCTCGCAATAGTCTCCATCTTGCCTATTTATGCCTCTGTTTTTCCTGCTCTCCATACCACAACAATCAACACAGAAGACTTCCGTAACCAAATGTCTGGGAGGTTTTCCTCATCAACAAGCAGTGGACATCAGCTGTGTATCTTCCAATTCAATTCCTACCCTATCTACCTGGAAATAGCATTAGATCCCATAGGGTGAGGACTCAGCCCCCAAAACTGCCCCCTCCCCACCCACCAGATACCAGTCACAAATCCAGGCCCCTGGAACTTCTGATCAACCAACCTCTAGTTGGGGTTTCTACAGTCCCCTCTCTGGGATTGATTAATTTGCTAGAATGGCTCACAAAACTCAGGGAAATATTTACATTTACTTGTTTATTATAGAAGATATTACAAAGAATACAGAAGAGGATGTCTTGCATAGGGTGAGGTATGCAGGAAGGGGCGTGGAGCTTCCATGCCCTCTCCACTGGGAGAAATATGGAGAACCACTCTCCAGGAACTTCCATGTGGTCAGCTATCTGAAAGCTCACTCAACCTTATCCTTTTGTGAAGTTTTTATGAAATCTTCATGATATCAGCATTTCTTCCCCCAAGTATGGGGCAGGGGACCGCCTCTGAAATGAG
Source organism: Piliocolobus tephrosceles (assembly GCF_002776525.5). Taxonomy (NCBI): domain Eukaryota; kingdom Metazoa; phylum Chordata; class Mammalia; order Primates; family Cercopithecidae; genus Piliocolobus; species Piliocolobus tephrosceles. Next base: position 22,581,081 of record NC_045450.1, on the reverse strand, counting down.
GGTCTTATGACCCACAATCAGAAAGCTGGGGGGAAGATTACAGTCCTGCCTGAAGGAGGGCAGAAGAAGGTCAGAGAGCTTCTATTTCCTGAGGTCTAAAGCATCCAACATTATAACAAGACTACCACAAGGGTTATGGGAGGTATGAGCCAGGAACTGTAGATTAAAGTTCTACATCATATGTGTGTGTGTGTATATTTAATACCACAATATCCTTGTGTAATTCCTTCCCCTTGAGTGTGGACTGGGCCTAATGACTTGCTTATAATTAATAGAATACAGCAAAAAGGATATAATGTCACTTCTATGATTAGGTTACAGAAGAATGGGGCTTCCAGCTTACTGGTATTCTCATTATATTGACTTCTTAGTGTGTATAATTTGATGAAGCAAGCTTCTACTTTGGCAAGACCCACATGGCAACAAACTGAGGGCAACCTCCTGCCAAGAGCCAGTGAGGAACTGAAGACCTCAGTCTGACAGCTCACAAGGAACTGAATCCTGGCAACGACCATGTAAGTAAGCTTAGATGTGGATTCTTCCCTAGCTGAAATTTCAGATAAGACCACAGCCCCAGCCAACACCTTATCTATCGCTTATGTGAAACTCTGAAGACTCAGCTAAGCTGTGCCCAGACTCCTGACTCACAGAAAGTGCAGATAATAAATGTGTGTTGTTTTAAGCTGCTAATTTTGGGGGTAATTTATTAACAGATAACTAATACAACCCACCTGATATCTAGTTCTCTATGGAGTCCAATCACTTTAGGATTAGGATCCCATATTGAATATGCAGCCAAATCTGCAAATCATAATAAATTCTTCATTTTCTAGGCGTTGTCCTATATGCATTTATTTCCCTCTTGGATCTTGTGAGGAGTCGTCACTGGTTGACAACAAAACTAAATGTTCTTGCATCTCTTGTCCAAATACCACTTTCATCTCACCCTGACATCTGCCCTGATTTTGGCAGGCTATATGCCAGGGAGACTAGCATTTATGGGGAAAAGTCCTTAGTGGATGGAGTGTGGTTCACTCACTGGGCAAGTCCCCTAGAGCTAAAACTTTGTTGTGTTTGGAAATTGGGATTCCATTTTGGAGCCAACATTGCTTGTCTAGGAAGTGATGAGCAGCAGAATTCTGTGTAGGTCCCACATCAAAACAAGCAAAGATATAGGACCTGAGATACTGGGCTTTAGGGTATTTATTTATTTTGCTTTTTTAACTTTTACTTTGGGTTAGGGGGTACATGTGCAGGTTTGTTATATAGGTAAACTTGTGTCATGGGGATTTGTTATACAGATTATTTAGTCACCCAGGTATTAAGCCTAGTACTCATTAGTTATTTTTCTTGATCCTCTCCCTCTTCCCACCCTCCACCACCTGATAGACCCCAGTGTGTGTTGTTCTACTCTGTGTTTCCATGTGTTCCCATCATTTAGCTCCCACTTATAAGTGAGAACATGTGGTATTTGGTTTTCTGTTCCTGTGTTAGTTTCTGAGGATAATGGCCTCCAGCTCTATCTATGTCTCCGCATAGGACATTACAGGTGGAAGTGGATTGGGTATCCCAGATTTGGTTCCTATGTATCTTGCTTTGCATTTCTTCTTGATTTCACCAGCATCTGAGCTTGTATGTGAGGTTAGAGAAAGAATCATGGCAAGAATAAGCTCTGAGGATTTCAGAAATTTGTCCTCATTGGGTTTGAAGCTCTTAAGTTGGCTGTGGTCATCCAATTGACAAGCCTAAACTCTGCTATCATGCCTTTGTATGTTGAGATTGAAGAATCTGACTGTGGGAAAGTCCAGACTATTCCCAGCAATTTCTTTCCATCTGTTTTATTTCTTCAGTGCTCCAGTCATCAGATAATCTTCCAGCCGACTGAAGATACACAAGCAAGTCCATCAGAGACAAACTGGGGAGGCCAGGCCAGAAAAACCATATCGTGAGCTAAATAAGTGGTAGTTTTTATTAAGCCATTAGGTTGTGATATGGTTTGTTACTCAGTGCCAAAAATTGACATAGACTTACATCATGTGTATGTTTCCTTCAACTCGTCTTCTTGATGGGTTTTGAGATCTTGAAGGCAAAGAACTATAACTCATCAGAAGGTCCAATTCAGGTCTCTGCCTTGGGTGGTGAGCTTGGCTATGAAACAATAGAGACTACTGTGGACCAATGCAACGCCAGGTGAACCACTCCTTTAATTGTTTATCAGTGTTGACCCATTTCTCATACATCACTAGCTTTAAGAATCTTTGGAGTAGCCCCAAATTCCCATCTACAGAGGATCTAACACTGTGGTTTCCTTCCTGGGCATACATCCCCTCTGTTCCAAGAACAACTTCCAATTTTTATTCAGAGAGTTGTTTTTCACTTATTCCCAGTTCCTGTGTTTTGAGTGGCACTCTACTCCTAGCTGCAGAGGTGCAGCTCATCCTATGTGTGATAGACATTCTGTAAGATGGTCCTTAAAGACTTCCACTTTCCAATAGTCTCACTTTGCAAAATCCCTTGCCCTTGAGCATGGGCTGGGCTTACTCATAAAGAACAGAAAACAGAAACATGATAGGATGTCACTTCTGAGATTAGATTGCAAAAAGACTGTGGTTTCCAAACTGGGCACCCTCACTTGAATCATGTGCCCTAGGAGAAGCCAGCTGCCATGTCCAGAGGCAGCCCTGTGGAGGGAACTATGAAGTGAGGAACTGGGGTCACCAACAACCATGTGAGTAAGCTTGGAAATGAATCCCATCTTCCCCCAGCTGAACCTTCACGTGTGACTACAACCCTGGTCAATAGCTTAACCACATCCTCATGACAGACTTTATACTACCTAAGCCACACGCAGATTCCTGATCCACAGATATTGAGAGGTCATAAATGTTTATTGCTTTAAAGTTTTGGGGTAACTTGTTACACAGTAATAGCTAATACAACTTAGGTTTGGCCAATCAAAGCACCTCACTTGCTTCCCTGCTCCACCCACAGTTCTTGGCTCAGGAATGCACATGTGACCGGGCCGAGTCAACTGGAGTAAACTACAACACTTTTATAGGACCTCCCACTCTTTCTCACTGGACATGATCCTAGGAGGATGACAGGCCAGGATTTCTGCAGCCATGTTGTCCCTACAAGTGGGGAGTCCTGGACTATCTTATTGGTCTCTATAACACCAGTAGCCAGAACTGTGCTTGGCTCAGAGTTGGGGCTCAATATTTATTAAATGAAAGATGGGTTTATATCTGGCAGAGGGGGAAAGTGTGAGAAGCTGGCATGGAATGAGGAGGAATAAGAGGCGGCAATGGTAACCTCTTCTACATAATACTGTCTTAAATGGAATGCATGTTCAAACATCTGTAGAATCCCAGGTATTTTTGTTTTCTAAATGTGATGCCTAGAACACAGTTTCTTCCTAAAGTTTAAATGGGCTTCAGCCAACTTTAACTGGCAGAGTTTCTAAAATGCTGCAAAGATTAGTGCACTAGGTAAGATAAATGGATTCACTGTATCTTTCCAGTGCTCCATTTACTGAGGCTTTTTCAAGAAGGGAAGAGATGAATACACGCTGTAGAGAGTCATAATGTACGTAGCGTGAACAGGTTTGCTCTTTTCTGCTACCCACTAGCCTTAGCAGCTACAAAGGCATTTGCTACAGATTGGATTACTCTATCTTTTGAAAAGAAAACAGAAGCATGACTTTATTCAGAGAAGAAGGTATCAGGTTGACACCCAGTGATTTAGTACTGTGCCACTCTGCTGTGAGAGTGTGTAGCTCCTTATCATGCCAGCAGGGTTTAGAAGCAGTCTCCCTTATTTCTCCCTCTTCTCTTGGGCCTCCCTGCACAAGCTGTTGAAAACAAACAAACAAACAAACAAAAAAAAACAGCTTTAACCCCCCCACCCTTTTTTGGCAGGTGCTAAGCTAAATTAGGAGAATATAAGTAAAAGGTAAGTCATTTTACAAATAGCAACATCCTCATGGACAACAAACAAAGGGTTCCCTCTGTACTGACACCAGCCTCTTTCCTGACTTTTGTCATGGCTAGAATAAAATCTTATGTACTTTGTGCTAGATACATAAGCTTAATAAACACAAATCACATTGAGTGGATGACTGTGCACATACCCTGATTAAGGGCACAAGAAAATATGAAGGTCCTCAAACCTGTGACTCACGAACGACAGGTCTCAACCTCAAGTGGCTACAGCAGCCAGGGAAGTGGATGGAGGGTATAAGACAACAGGGGGTGATGGAGACTGTGGCAAAATGAGAACATACACTGCTTTTAAAGGAGACAGCATTTCTCAGTTCTGTAGAATTATTTCCATGTGGAAACATAGGCTTAGAGCTGCTAGTCTTTTGTTTCTTTTTTCAAGGGACTCTAAAAGTACAGGAATTTATATAAAGTATCTTATTTTTTCATGTTCACAACGGTTTTAATTAAATAAAATTCCATGTGAGTAAAATTAAGCTTATCTAATGGCCACAAACTGGATCTTCAGTTTGTAACCTCTGTAACATGATCCATTTAAGAAAAGACATATAAACAAGAGCTTGCATATAGTAATTCAGTTTAATCATATCAATTCTTAAACAAAAAATTTCCTCCAAGAGACAATAGTTCACAGTAACTGCAAAGCTTACTCACAATTTTTAAAAATATTGGTCATGCTTAGCATTCAAAGAAGATATTATAGAATAACTGTAAAAACTTTTACCAGGAACATTAGCTTCTGACTTGAAAAATTACAAATACTGAAGCATTTTGGTATCAGACACAGTAGTTTTGACATTGTCTGTTCATTTGATGAGTTTCTGGAAGTTTGGAAAATTGTATCTCTATAATTGGATAATGCGCTTATTCTAAACTAAACATTTTCAAATGTAGAAAACAAACTAGCAAGCTACACATACAAAGAAAAGCCCTCTAAGACAAGCTTTCCACATGTTGAATGCCAGCATGTGCACCGTGAATCCTGGAAGACTAGAATTGATACGTACGCTTGGCCTGAAGTCTTACACCCCAGGCTCAATGATGGAGTTTGCATTCACCTACACATTAATGACAAACTCTGGGTTAGTGTAAGAGAAGCCAGCAAATTCATTTTGGTCCAAGTTCATGATGAAGAGTTTGTCAGTGGGGGTCAGTTCCACAGGCTGTCTGGTGAACTCTTTGTCGAAGTTGGAGGTGTCTCTCTTGTCTCTCTGCCAAATGGAAAGTAAACACATTAACACAGCATAAGAAGAAAGACACAGGACCAAGATACGCCAGTCATCGGGTGGCTGATGCCGTCTCATGAGCAGAGTCAGAAAGAGCCCTGTGCTGAAAATTTTTAGCAGCTGCACTCCACGTACTAGCTTTCATTTCACATTGTATGTTGGCTTGGGGATAGAAACGTGGTGGAAATTTTCTAAGAAAAGAAATGTCATTGAATTTCTGTAAGAATTGTCATAAAGTGGTGTGTGTGTGTGTGGTGGTGTATTTTCTTTGGCTTTAGGATGAATTGAATTGGAAGCTACTTATTACCATGCTTAATGTTATAGAAATAACCATTAGGTAGAGCGTCCTGGAGAAAACCATTCAGTAGCAGCCCAGGTGGCTAGAAGACCTCTTTCTTTGAAAAGGTGAACTGCTACCCATCTACTCTGCCCCCAAGAAGGCAGAATGACCATGTGGAGAAATCAGATCACTGCTTAATGAAAGGAATTGACCACTGTCAGCTCGAAAATCCACCCGCAGACTAAAATTGGGTCTTTATCAGGCAGAAGTTCTCTCCAAAGACATTTTTAGCATGTATCTAGTCAACAAACTATGAGAGAAAACCCAAAGCTTAAAGGAAAGTGTGTAAGGGGAGCCTTAAAACAAAATAAAACAAAACAAAATAAACTCAAAGCAACTCGATTCTCCTAGTAAGTCTGACATTTCTTTTTTTGTTCAGTAGGGAGGTGGGGAAGAAATTCACTCCCATTTACTAGCAATTGTTTGGGGCAAGTCTCACCAGGGAATATCAGAATGTGGGCTAATAAAGGAATCTGTATGATGCGCCAACCTCCTTAGGGTCCTTGCAAGCCTCTTGTCTTTTCTCATCATCACCACACCCACCTGGGGCAGGTAGAGTTGGAGTCCTCACCTCCTATATATGACATATGAGAGAACCGAGGCACAAGCAGGCAGGGCGGCATGCCCAAGATTTCAGAGGGTTCCTGATTTTTACCTGACAACATCGCTGCTACATAGGCCTCATCTCAGTCCCTCGGACTGGAGGGACAGCCCAATGGCTGTTTTATTACAAGACAACCAGAGAAGAAGGCCTTGGATTCACTAGTGCCCTGCACATTCCCGGGCTGCAGCCAAAGTTGTGTCAGATTATAAAGGCCAGGGGGTCGGTAAGTATTGACTAACTCATGAGCATTTGAGCCATCAACACTCAGGCTTTAGGTTTAGCCCCCTAATGGGCACTAGCTGTTAAGGATCTCTCATTGCTGGGTTCACTCTCCTTTGCAAAACACCTTTTACAAGACTTGCTTCTTTGTGGCTGCTCCCCTGAGATAGGTAAAATGTCTCTATGGAGTTCCCTCCTTATTCTTGCCGTGTCTGTGTGAGAGTCGGGGAGTGAGGTGGACACACAGGTCTCATGAGTACACATGGGTATGTGTGGCTAGAGTGGAGCAGGTTAAGATGCTGACAGAGCTGTTTCCTGGGGTCCATCTCTACCATGTCCCACCTGCCCTGTTTGTCTTGTCCTGTCTGCTGTTAGCCTGTGGGGTGCTACAGGAATTTCCATCCCCCAGGCGCTCCGTGTGTTACTTCCGGTGTTCACAGCAAAGCTCGAATGTCTCCTCTTTAATATTGTCTGTGCATCTCTCGCCCAATCCCCATGAGTCACACTTTAGCATCCTTTAATTATCTTGATTGCACTTATTGCTTTCAGAAATTGTCTTGTTTATTTATTATTTCTCTCCAAGAAACAGTATTCTTGGAGAATTTCTTGGAGAGCAACAATAAACAGGGTCCTCATCAGGTTCTTCACTACTGTATTTCCAGTGCCAAGAAGAGTGCCTGGCACACAGTAGGTTGTTTGTAATTATTTGTGGAATAAAGGAAGACTTGGGATATGCCTCTATCCTTTTTACAACTTATAATTACCCCCGAGCCAGAAACTTTACTCTGAGGCGAAACAATGGAATGTATTCCCATTGATCCTAAAGGTCTTCCAAATGGGCCACTGTCCCTTTTGAACCCCTTTATAAACTGAACTGTGTTAGGGCCCTTAAAGGTCTGAGAACTCCAGGACAGTGTGTGAGCTAAAAGGCAGGTACATTTGGAGCTAGAAGACACAAACCTGCCTTTTTTTTAGATCTCCCCTGGTGTGATCAACCCTATTTCGCTTTCCCTGCCTGTGGGCATCTTAGCAAACATTACCTTCTGACCAGCCCCACCTTGGAAAGCCCTGTCCCCTTTGTTGTGCTGGTGATGGCTAATGCTTCAGATAACCACAAGGTCCAGACAGGACTTGCCTTTATGGACTTTGCCCTGTGGGCAGATCCCCAGAGAAAATACTCCTGGATTTTACCACAGAAGTTGGGAGAGAATGAGCTTCTCTGTTGAGATCATTTCTTTGAGGCTGATAGCATCTGAAGCCATGTGAGAACAGTAGCACTCATCCAAGGAGGGTTATTAATTCTACTGACCTCCCATTAACCCCCCAAGAAGGCCCTTGTGGCTATGGCCCTGTCCTCTCTTAAAAAAGCTCTGTTTCTCAGTTTCTTCTGCACTGGAAATGTGGATAGAAAAGGAAGTGGTAGAAATTCTGACTTTCCATGGAAAGTTTCTCTAAAAGAGATTTGACTTGAGTATCTATTTCTGCAAACTATTAAACTTTTGAAAAATAATGGCAAGAATTTGGAAAATGTTGAGTGCATTATATAAACACACTATATTCCTTCCTTCCTTCTTTCCTTCCTTCCTTCATTCTTTCTTTTTCTTCTTTCTTTCTCTCTCTCTCTTTCTCTTTCCATCCATCCTACATTGTTTTCTAAAGTTGTCTCAGATCATTTGTCAATGGCCTAGTGTTTCTCCATGGTTTTCATCTTCCTGAGAGCATGTCCAAGCAAAATGAGATCATGAGCCAACCACCAGATGAGAGACCTCAAATCTTGCCTGTTGGTGGGCCTGGCTCAGAGATGCCTGTTGCCTTGCTACAGAGCAGAAAGTGCCCTGCACTGAGGATCAGGACACCCAGGTTTTTATCCCAGTTGACTGACTTTGGGCAAGTTCCTTCCTCTTTCCAGATGCCAGTTTCTCAACGATAAAGTGAGGGGGCTTTGCTCCGATTTTCCTCCTTCTCTAATTGCCTAAACTTGCCAGCTAGAACTTCAAGTTTGCTTCACCTTAGGTCCTGATTGCCACCATAGTGGGGACAGCAGGGACAGTCCCCAAGCCTGAAGCAAGAAGAGGACAGAGAAGGATGAACTGCAGGAGACTTTGCCTAAGCAGAAGTCCAAACCCCATTTTTCCGTAAAGATGAGACATCTTACTTCAAGGACATTTGTCAAGTTGTTAAAATTTCCCTGATGGTCTCTCAGAAGCCCTGGAACTTCTGGAAATCACTTGAACTGTGATAAGAATTCTCTTTAGAGCTGCCTGAGAATAGTGGGACACGGCAGGTGAGGAGGAGGAGTCACCTGCTGTCTTAATCCGCTCAGACAGGAGTGAAATTTCTCCCACCCAAGGGTTTCCTTGGGCTTTAGGGAGCTTGCAAAGCTGTTTGCTAGAAAGAATATTTAGTCCAAGCTGGGAGGAGTAGTGATTTTGATAAGAAAATCAAGAGCCCCATTCATGTTCCCAGCTGGTCTCTAAACTTGACTTTGGGCTCCAATATCCTCGTTGGCTCTGGCCAGGTCTTCCCACCCCACTATAGGCCACTGGCAGCCCCTGAATGGGCCACAGCCCCCGCCTCTCCGAGTAGTTGAACACTGGGGCCGAGATTAAAGCTCCACAGTTAGTTCCTTTCTCCTGAGTTCCCTCCTCAGTTCCCACTTTGTAGTTTAGGTCCACGTTTTTCAAAAAGATCAGCTTTCCTTGAAATAGTATTTCTTCTTCTTTTCTTTTTTTTTTTTTTTTTATTGTATCTCGATGCTAGAAGAAAAATGGCACATAACAGAGATCCAGATACAAATGAACATTTCCACAAACATCTTGCAAAACAACGTCAAAGTGAGGAATACAACCATCTTTGTTTCAAGAAACGGTGTCTTTTTCAGAGCACTTAATTAGCTTTCTAAAGCCAGTAACAAATCTAGACAAATCCCATTCCCACAGGCCTCAGTCTGCTAGGCTCTGCAGCCGTCTTCTCGGTTAAATCAAAGCAGGTCGTCAACGTGGTTCATAACATTTGAACACATATTTTAAAGCATGTGTAACACTGTGAGTCACTTTTTTTTTTTTTTTTTTTTGCATTTGAACATCAACAGAAACAAAACCCCAAAGCAAATAAAGTTTGAAATGCAATGTAAAACCAGGGCCCTTTGGGGGCCTTGCTAGAGTGACTGTGTTTTTTCAGGGAGTGGTGCCAAATGCCCTTTTCAAGTAGTTTGGGGATGAGAGTGATCAAAGACATAAAGTATCAGAAACTACAACACTGAGGTAGCACCCAAGCTGGTTGCCCTTTGACCCCTTGAAGTGCTTTTAGGCTGAGACTGTCTAAAAGCACATTCTTGGAATTTTAGAACTTTGATTGATAACTTTAACTTTGAGTTTAAAAAAATAATAAGTAACATTTTATTTTGAGCATGTTCTTTTCAAGGTCTGGTGCCTCCAGAACAGGTGAAATAGAGGGATTCCTCTTAGGCAAAGCAACCATACACTTGGATACAAGCCAAGCTCCAGGCCCGGAAGTAGAAGAGTACTGCTAACATCCAATTGTCCACAGATTGGATGGTTTGGGGTGAATATGGCAGTGCAGAAAAAGAGGGAAAGAAAGCAGGCATTTTCTCTCCCCATTGGGTCTACTTAGCTGACATGCTGCGGAAAACAAATTGTAAGAGGACTTTGATAATGTGTTAATTATGCAGCTGCATTTTCCATAGGCCATCTGCATAATCCCATCTCATAGAGATGCTCCAAACTACCTGAGGACATTTGGGTTCTGAAACACTGTCACTCTAGTCTCATCAGAAAATCAAACATGGATGCAACTTGGCAATGAAAAACATAAAAATGTCACCACAATAGCCGTTGAGCTTGAATGACAGAAATGAAGGACGGAGATCTACACATCTACTTAGCTCTTGACTTCGGGTTTTAAAAATTCAGAGTTAACAAAGGAAAATCCTTCGAATTCTGATTGGTCAATATTCCTGATGACTTCCTGGTCGGGAGGTGTTAGGACTGGTGGATGGCGGGTGAAAAATCGGTCGAAGTTTTCAGCATTTCGCCCACACTATGAGAGGGGAAGAAAAGAACTTGTGGTGGGTGGGAAAAAAACAAAAACAAAAGCCAAAATAAAACAGAACCTAGCATAATCGGGTGTGCTTTTCTCCAATCCCTTCCCTTTCAGAAACTCAGAGAGGTTGTTTCAAATGATCAGAAATGAGAGCAACATAAAATGCAAAATTCTCATGACCTTTGGTGCACGACCTTGGGTTCCCGACCTTCAGTTTTTGTAGCTCATGAGCCGTTCCTGGTGTCCTTCTGGACAGTCAGGAGATGGATGGCAAAGGCATGAGATGGTGGGGCCAGAGGCATGTGGCATGTCCCCCCAACCCACCCCGAGAAGTCAGCCAAGCTCATCTGTTGGAATACATGGGATCAAGGCACCTGAGATGTTTCAGGGGGTGCAAGATGCAAAGTAATGACCCATTTATACATCACCTGGGAGATCCCAGTGTTTATAGCAGCAGACCCCTCAAAGTGCTGTCCTCCAGCTCTCAATCAGGAGCAGTGGATGTTTTCCAACTCAACAGAATACAATTTATAAACTCCAGCCAATGGAGGAAGATCCCAATGAAGAGCTGGGTTTGATGCTTGCAACGCCTGGGCAACCACGAGGCTCCTGGTTAGCTGGAGCAGTCATTGACCATTAAGTGCAACATGCCAGGAGGTAACTTCAGCCACTCCCTCTTCAATTAGGAAGGAGGAATGTGGGAGGAAATACAAACCATTGTTTGGTGAAGCAATCAGGTTCTAGAGAGAAAATAGTTGCCATTTCTCACCCATCCTGCTGGTCTTTCTATATTAAAAAGGCCCCTATCTGAGGCAGAGTTATAACACATATGTGCATGTACATGTGTGTACATGTGTGCATGCATGCACGAGTGCTCACACCTGTACATACTAATTCCCACCTAATGAGAAGGGGCAAACCACTAATTTGGGGTCCCTTGTTCTTTGCCAGCAAAACCCATTTGCACAAAAGCTCTATGCATTTCCAACACAGTATCTATAGGGGGTAACCACAACCTAATAGTATAATAGTAATAGTAGTAATAATAACCATGACTGTCGCTATTTATGATACATTTGCTTTATGCCAGTGCAAAATGCTCTTTACTGGGAAGTTCTTTACTTGCATTACCTTATTTAATCTTCCCAATGGCCCTATGAAGTGGGTATTATCATCTCCATTTTATAGATGAGGGAACTGAGACCAGGGAGATTATGTATTTGTTCAAGGTCGCACAGTGAACCAATAGCAGAGCAAGATGAATCAGGTCCATCTGACATCAGAGCACAAGTTTCTGGCTCCATTTTACAAGCAGAGTGGCCGTGCACGGTGGCTCACACCTGTAATCCCAGCACTTTGGGAGGACGAGGCAGGTGGATCACGAGGTCAGGAGATTGAGACCAGCCTGGCCAACATGGTGAAACCCCATCTCTACTAAAAATACAAAAATTAGCCAGGCATGGTGAAGGGTGCCTGTAGTCCCAGCTACTCAGGAGGCTGAAGCAGGAGAATCACTTGAACAGGGAGGCGGAGGTTGCAGTGGGCTGAGATCATGCCACTGCACTCCAGCCCGGGTGACAGAGCAAGACTCTCTCTCAAAATAAATAAATAAATAAATAAATAAATAAATAAATAAATAAATAAATAAATAAATAATACAAGTATGGTGGCAGCCTGGTGGCTGATTGACTAATGGAGTGGGGAAGCGGCTGGCGGGAAGACAAGGATGGGGATGATGAAGTCTCTGGTTTGAATAACAGAGACTGTGGTTGTATGAACTGAGAGAAAGTGGGAAAACTGAGAAAGATGATTAATTCCATTTTGAACAATGACTTTGAGAGGCCAATGAGAGTCCCGGTGATGACCAGAAGAAGTCAGAAGCACAGGTTCTGGGCCGGGCGTGGTGGTTTACACCTGTAATCCCAGCACTTTGGGAGGCCAAAGTGGGCAGATCACCTGAGGTCATGATTTTGAGACCAGCCTGACCAACATGGCAAAACCCTGTCTTTAAAAAATTAGCTGGGCTTGGTGGTGCATGCCTGTAGTCCCAGCTACTCAGGAAACTGAGGTGAGAGAATTGCTTGAGCCCGCGAGGTGGAGGTTGCAGTGAGCAGAGATTGCACCACTGCACTCCAGCCTGGGCGGTGATGGGAGACCTTGACTCAAAAAAGGAAAAAAAAAAAAAAAAAAAAAAGCACAGGAGGAGAGGGCTCTTGAAAAACCTTTTTTTTTTTTTTTTTTTTTTTTTCCCAGCACAGAATATGGGGAGTGGATAAGAGATAACAAGAGTAATAAAAACCAGTCAGCACTTTCATTGAAACAGACATTTGCCAAGTGTTTTTGCATATATGACCTTTTTCATTCATGTAACAACTCTGTGAAATAGATGTTTTATTTCCATTTGCCCATGATAAAAATGCCCCTTAAAGTGTCTTAGGACAGCACGAGGAGAACCAGGAGAGAACAGTATCAGCCAAGCTAAGGACTAAGAGGAATCCCAGGAGAAGGGCACTGGTATAACTAAAATATCTTTAAGAGGTCAAATAGGAGAGTTGCTGAAAAGGGATCATTGCAGTTGGCAACTGGGGCGATACTGATGAGAAATGGAGGGCTGCCACTGAACTTCAGTTGCTGGAAGAGTGAAGGTACATTGAAAAAGTCAAGAGGTGCATGCTCTTCTTCTAAGCCTCTTTGTTGAGGGAAGCAGAAGTATTTGCTGTGCATGCAAGGGACTGAGGTCTCCAAGAGCCTCTGCCTCCTGCTCACTTCTTATCTGAGTAAAAGTGAGTCTGGGGCTGGGCGTGGTGGCTCATGCCTGTAATCCCTGAACTTTGGGAGGCCGAGGCGGGTGGATCACCTGAGGTCAGGAGTTTGAGACCAGCCTGGCCAACATGGTGAAATCCCATCTCTACTAAAAATACAAAAACAGCCAGGTGTGGTGTCAGGCGCCTGTAATCCCAGCTACTCGGAAGGATGAAGCAGGAGAATCACTTGAACCCGGGAGGTGGGGGTTGCAGTGAGCTGAGATGGCACCACTGCACTCCAGCCTGGGCAACAAGAGGGAAATTCTGTCTCAAAGAAAGAAAAAATAGTGAGTCTGTAGACTGAATTCAAACCCCAGCACTCTGCTGCCCACTATCTGTGCAATTCTGGGCAAATTCCTTAAAGTCTCAGTTTCCTCTTTTGTAAAAGGGGAGCAATTTTAATTCCTATCACATTGGGGTTGTGATATGAGGATAAAATGAGAGAACGCAAGCAACAGGTACTGAGTATGTGATCAACGCATCATGGCTCCAAGTATTATTTAGTTCCCATTTTCTACTCCAAATCCCTACAGACAGATAGCATATGTTTCCTATAATAGGGCGTTTTCATGGTGTTTAAGTTTTAAATACTAAGGAAACAGTCTTGAATTTTTAAATGACTCTTGTCAGACTTAAGGAAACCTATTTGTCATTCCAAGCTGAATTGCTTCTGCTGTTTTTGTTATCTTGGCTTCAGGTCTCAGAAAATGAGAACTCTCTGACACAGTATCAAGACCTGGGGACTGTTCTGCTGGCCAGTGGAGGGAAACTCCCACAGAAGGATGCCCCCTCAGGGTAAACTCAGAGTGGTTAGGATTGTTGTCCAGATTCATTTGTTTGTTTATTCATTTTCTCATTCAGACGGATTTATTGAGTACTCACTATGTGGCAGGCTCTGTGCTAGCAGAAAATGATACAAAATCCATGCTTCATGGAACTTACATTTTACTGGGGAAGAGAAGCAACAAATAAACGAGACTAACTGTACATGTGAATATATATTTTAGTGCCAGAGAGAGATAAGTGATGTTAAGAAAAATAAAGCCAAGGCAAGGCGGGGTGACTCACGCCTGTAATCCCAGCACTTTGGGAGGCCGAGGCTGGTGGATCACTTGAGCTTAGGAGTTCATGGCCAGCCTGGGCAACGTGGTGAAACCCCGTCTCTACCAAACATACAAATATTAGCTGGGTGTGGTGGTGCACACCTGTGGTCCCGGCTACTCAGGTGGGCTGCGGTGGGGGGATCACTCGAGCCCAGGAGGCAGAGGTTGCAGTGAGCAGGGATCAAGCCACTGCACTACAAACTGGGTGACAGAGTGAGACTCTGTCCCAAATTAAAAAAAAAAAAAAAAAAAAAAAAGTAAAGAAAAAAAAGAAAGGCCAGGGGATGGAGTGAGAGTGATGCCATTTTCAGTTTGGAGGAGATGACCTTTGAGCAAGACCTCAGTGGAGTGAGAGAGGGTGCCCTTTGGATGTCAGGAGGGAAGGCACTCTAGGCAGAGGGAGCTGCAAGTGCAAAGGCCCCGACAGAGCTCACCTGGCATAGTCACCAAGCAGCAATGAGGTCAGTAGGTCCAGAGCAGAGTGACCAAGGGGCCACAGAGTGGACCACGAGCCAGAGCAGCGTCCTTGATGTCCTTGATGGACAGTGGATTTTCATCTCAGCTCAATGGGAAACTGCTGGAGAATGTAGACCCCTGAATGACATGATGACGTATGTTTTGTTTTTATAGTATTTCATTGTTTTAGAGACATGGTCTTGCTCTGTTGCCCACGCTTGAGTCAGAGGCATGATCACAGCTCACTGCAGCCTCAAACTCCTGGGCTCAAGCGATCCTCCCACTTTAACCTCATGAGTAGCTAGGACTACAGGTGTACATCACCACGCAGGACTAATTTTTTTTTTTTTGTAAACACGGCGTGCATGTGTGTTGGGGGGACTCACTCTGTTGCCCAGGCTGGTCTTGAACTCCTATCCTCAAGTGATCCTCCCACCTCAGCCTCCCAAAGTGCTGGAATTCCAGGTGTGTGCCACCAAGCCTGGCCCTGACTTATATTTAAACAGGATCACTGGTGTGGTGTACAAGGATAGATTAAATGAGCGGGGGACAATAATGCAAACAGTGCAACCAGTGAGGAAGTAGTTACAATAATCCAGGTAAGAATGACGGGGGCTTGAAGGAAGGTGATTGGTAGGGGGATGGAAAGATGCATTCAGGTGTGGGGTATGTTCTGAATTCAGAGTTGACAAGATTTGCTGATGGATCGGGTGTGGGGTATGAGAGGAAGAGAGGCATTGTTGGTGACACTGACATTTTTGGCCTGAGCTAATTAGTGAGAGAGGAACATGAGGAGTAGAGCCTACTTGAGAGGGGAAATTTAGTACTTGCTTTCCTTTATGATAAGTTCAAAATTCCAGCAGACAAGTCAAGGAGTCCCCTCAGCTGTGGGGATTGCAGAGGTTCGGGGAGCTAGACTGGTGGCCATGGCATCAGGGAGACACTGCCGCAGTCATCCACAGGAGAGGAATGGTGGCTAGGACTGTAGAAAAGGGAGGTGGAGCAGACAATAAAGAGGTGCTGGTGGCAGGGACTGCTGGTATGGCATCCTGGTGTGGCTATAAGGCAGATCTGTGCGTGGTTTTCTTTGGCCTGGGTGTTGGAACCCAAGCCAGCCGGTGTAGGAAGCACATTAGCTGAGACACGAAGCATCTTCAGGGACCATTTTTCTTTAAAAACCATCAATTTCCCATCCACGCCAGAAGGCTGTTGCTTTGCCTGGGCCTCCCCAGAGGCTGTGATGGGAGACAGTGAAACAGCTTCTGGCAGCTCCACAACCTCCCTCTCCCTGTCCCCCTCCCTCCTGTCTCAGAGAACAATGAAATCTTTAAGTGAGATAGCACAGAGGAGACGCAAGAACGGGGGTTAACCAAGGGGGTGCGATACAGAGGGAATGTGATTTCCCTGCTAATCAGCGGCTTACCGGGCTGGCAGATCACAGCCTCCCTGTTAAGTGTTTCTGTGTTTTTCAAATGGAGCTGTCACTGACCATTAGCTTCAAGAGCGCTCCCTAAATGGAGACGTCAGCCCTTGGGAGACACAGCCCAGATCAGCCTCCTGCCTGCTGTGTCCTTGAAGTATGGGCAGCTCGGTGGCTGGGATCTAATTAAAAACGCACCATGGATTGCACCTGCATCTCTGACTTGTCTTGGGTGAACACTTCAGCCTCACTCAGCTTACAAAAAAAAAAAAAAGGAAAGAAAATCCGACCCCCTTGTCATCAGGGTACATCAATGGGGCTCCTGGAACAGGAATGGGGGCCAGAAACCAACAGGGTTATTTAAACCACAAGCACCTCTTTCAGGATTAAGGAGAGGAGTAAGAAGGTTGATTTGTTGAATTGCGCTCCTGAATTTAAGAATCAAGACAGTTTGACAAGCTTATCTGTGACCTGTTACACGTAAGCTCTTTTTCTTTTTCTCTTCTCTTTCAATTTGTTTCATTGAGTTAATAACAGAGTCTTGCTATTGAATGTGGAGTTGGGTTGGTCACCACTGCCACAGGGATCTCTTTTTTGTTTTGTTTTGTTTTGTTTTTTGAGACAAGGTCTTGCTCTCTTGCCCAGATTGGGGTGCAGTGGCGTGATCATAGCTCACTGCCACCTTGAATTCCTGGGCTCAAGGGATCCTCCTGCCTAAGGCCTTGTGAGTAGCTTGGGACCACAGCTGCGCACCATCATGCCCAGCTAAAGGAATCTTTTAAAGATGGTGACCGGGTTATGCCATTTCCCTGCTCTTATCTGCAATAGCTCCCCATTGCCCAAAGCCCACACTCCTTAGCATGGCTTGAGGGGCCGTTTAGGACCTGTTTCTGGACACTTGGTCAACAACCCCTTCCCTGCCCATGTCCCCAACCCCCTGAGACACCCTCCAGCCATACTGAAATATTTCCAGTTCCTAGAACACTCATGAATTCTTGGAGGTGACTCCAAGCCCTTGCACGGGCTGTCTCCTCTGCCAGGAGCACTTGCTCCCACTCCTTCCCCATCCATCCAGCTATCTCCTGTGCATCATTTCTGTCTCCATAGCAGTGTCACTTCCTCCACGAGATTTTTCCTGACCTCTCCTCTATACTCCTGGGTTTATCCCATCAAGACATAGGGCGTTCATCAAAGAATCATTAGAGAAAACAAATATGGACCAATAGGGAAAACAGTTAAATAAATAATGATACATCTATTTGATGTATTACCATGCAAAACACTTTTAAAAATTAAAAGAAGATGTAGAAGAATATGAAATGACAAAGTTATATAATTACTAACAGTGTGTACAATATCTTTCCATTCTATAAATTATATACACAAAGGTATATGTGATATCTGTACACATTTTATACACAGGCTTATGGAGATTAGAAGAATTACAGATGGTTTTAATCTTTTTCCTTTTCCCCTTTATGCTTGATTATATTTTTAAAAATTTACATAACAATCAGGTATTATTATTATTTTGTAATAAGAAAAGAAGCTGTGAAAGCTATTTTAAATGAGAGAGCAATTATCATGGAAGAAATTGAAAAATAGAAATAAAGAGAATGGGAGTATTTGGGTAAACTGTTAAGGTTAGCCTGATGCCACTTTAACATGCTTCATCTTAGTAAAACACTCTAAGGCAGCAGGAGAATCGAGTGAGGCTAGGAGTGTGAGACCAGCCTGGGCAACATAGCAAGACCCGATCTCTACAAAACATTTAAAACTTCTCAGGGCGTGACGGCACATGCCTGTAGTCCCAGCTACTTGGAAGGCTGAAGTCGGAGGATCGCTTGAGCCCAGGAGGTTTAGACTACAGCAAGCTATGATCATGCCTCTGCACTCCAGCCTGGGTGACAGAGTGAGACCCTGTCTCAAAACAAAATGAAACAAAAAAACTCCAAAACAAGGGGCTGCTTTGACGTGTATTTTGGTGCTAAGGGATAATGAGGAAGGCTAATATTTGGGTCTTATAGATCCTCTGCCTAGCAGCATGCCAGACGCTGGCGATATATAAGAGGGTACCTGTTCTTGTCCCCATTGAGCTTAAGGTCTAGCAGAGGACACAGATGCACACACAGGCCACTGCATGGGACCATGGGACAGGTGCTGCCATTGAGCATAGAGGAAAGGAACCCAAAAAGGGCCAGGAACACTGTCTGGAGGAAGCGACATCTCACTTGAGTGGGACCTGCAAGAGAGACACTGCTTCTTTGGAAGAGGAAAGAGCCGGAGAAGAAATGGAGGTAAAAAGAGGGTATGGACAGGGTAAGATGGTGGAAGAGAGGATAAGGCTCCTCCCTGCTGCTGTTGTCTAGCCAAGTTTGATAACATGAGGCTAGTGGCTCAGGGAAGCTACCTGCCCAGCCTCCATCAAGACACCAGGGCACCTTCAGGATAACAAGACCAGAAGGTCACAATGAAAAGACATCCAAGTTACATAGCCTAGGCAAAACGACAAACGCATCTTTCTTTTTCACATGTGCACATCCAGTGAAACGCAGGGTTGTTTCTATGCCTTCCAGTTGCCCACAGCCGAACACAGGAGGGACCCACCCAGGAACAATCAGATGCACAAAGCTGCCTACACATTTGATCATTTAAAAAAGTCGTTTGTGGTCTGGGCTTTGGCAGAAAAAAGAGAGATTGGAGTCTTCTTTTTCTGCTAATAACGAAGGTCCCTTACAATCAGGGATCTTTTACCTCTTATGTTTATTTAGGGAGGAAGTCAGTAGGAGAGGGGTCTTTTGTGTTTGATACTAAGTATGTTTCATTTTGCTCTTGCTTTCTTAATTTTCATTAAAAAAAAAAAAAAATCCAGTGTTTTTATTTCCTCCAGATCTCAGTTTAAATGGCATCTTGTCAGAGAAGCTGTTCCAGGTCACCTTCAAATAAAGTGGATCCTCATTGTTCCCTCCTGTTATTCTGTATCAAGATATCCTGTTCATTTCTTTCACAGAAATAAAATCTAGTATATCTCAATCTATAATTATTAATATATGTTCATTCTCTGTTTATTGTCTATGTTCTCATCTAGACCGTAAGCTACATGAGAGCAAAGTCACGTCTGTTTTATTCACCACTGCGCTTCTAAGACCCAGGCACAAAAAATTATCAAATGGACAAATAATAGTGTATCTTAAGCACTAACTATGAGCCAGATACTGTGTTAAGTGTTTTGCAAGCATTATCTCCATTAATGCCCCCAAAAGCTCTACGAAGTCCTTGCTGTGCAGGGAGAAAATGGGTTTAGAGAGTTTAAGTATCTGACCATGATTTGATCCTAGATTTGACAAGAGATTCAGACTCTTTTATCATTCTCCTACATTTATCGCAGAAACAAACAAGCTATTAAAAAGCACCAAGAGGCGAGGCATGGTGTCTCATGCCTATAATACCAGCACTTTGGGAGGCCCATGTGGGAGGATCACTAGAGGTCAGGAGTTTGACACCAGCCTGGGCAACATAGCAAGAACTTGTCTCTACAAAGAATTTTTAAAAAATTGGCCAGGCATGGTGGTGCATGCCTATAGTCCCAGCTGTTCAAA
This sequence comes from Piliocolobus tephrosceles, assembly GCF_002776525.5. Lineage (NCBI taxonomy): Eukaryota > Metazoa > Chordata > Mammalia > Primates > Cercopithecidae > Piliocolobus > Piliocolobus tephrosceles. Next base: position 22,561,250 of record NC_045450.1, on the reverse strand, counting down.
AGGCTGAGGCAGGGGGATCCCCTTGAACCCAGGAGTTGGAGGCTGCAGTGAGCTATTACTGTCCCACTTCACTCCAGCCTGGGTGACAGAATGAGACCCTGTCTCAAAAACAAAAAAACAAAAAACAAAAAAACCCAGTAATTGTAATAAATTTTCTTTTCTTTTCTTTTTTTTTTTTTTTTGAGATGAAATCTCACTTTGTCATCCAGGCGGGTGTGCACTGGCGCCATCTCGGCTCACTGCAACCTCCACCTTCCGGGTTCAAGTGATTCTCCTGCCTCAGCCTCCCATGTAGCAGGGACTACAGGTGTCTGTCACCACGCCCAGCTAATTTTTGTATTTTTAGTAGAGATGGGGTTTCACTATGTTGGCCAAGCTGGTCTCGAACTCCTGACCTCGTGATCCGCCCACCTTGGCTTCCCAAAGTGCTAGGATTACAGGCATGAGGCTCTGCGCCTGGCCATAAAAAATTTTAAAACACACAAAAGAGTCCTTCTTAATCCTGCCACCCCAAATCTCTGTATTATGTTAACATCTTGGTCTGTATCCTAGATGGCTGATGAACAGATGAATGGATGTTTTTTAGTTTTTAGACAAAGGTGGAATCATGACTCTGTTCTTTTGCTTGCTTTTTAAGAGAAACTAGATGAAATACACTTTAAACATCTTCCCATGTCAACAGAGTATCTTTTTTTTTCTTATCTATTCTTCACACCATTCATCCTAAACCCACATTGCTGGCTTCAAGTAAACTCACCCTCAAATAGTAATTATCCCTTCTATTTGCCTATCTTTTTATAGCTTTGATTCCCACAAGGCTGTGAGATAGGCAGGAAAAGGATTATCTCTACTTAACAGATAATTTTAAGAGTTAACAGTTTGTTCCGGGTCATATGGAGTCAAGTAGGAGAGCCAAGATCCAGAGCCCATCTGTTCAATTCCAAAGCCTGTGGGCTTTCCATTACATCCCATTGCCTCATACTACGTATCTGATTGTGTGGCATGGACTTAAAAGTTAAGCTGACCTGGGTACCAATCCTGGCTCCAACAATTCACAGCTATACAACCTTCAAGCAAGTTAGCTAAGTCCCCTAAGCTCAAGTTTCTTGTAGGATGGGGTGAGAATGACTTGATAAAATTCACGTCAAATACTTAACGTGGTAGCTGGTGGCTGCTGCTGAGGGCTGACTGACCTATTCCTGTCCAGTGAGTAAGTCTGATAGGGCTGTGCTCTTTCTTGAAAGAGGTCCTGTAAGCTCTGCCAAACCCCAAATTCCTACCCATATTCCCATCCCAATTACAAGCAGAATGAGGACCTGCCAGTGCTACTTAAGACATAGAACAGAAACCTTCCCACTTAGTCTGGTACATCATGACAGGAAGCTACAAGACAAAGCCAGGCCCTGGGGCTCCCAGTTAGAGGAAGTGAAAAAAAGACATGTACCCTGGGGAGCAAAAGGGATGTGTTTCCAGTCCCACCCAAGCCTCACTTCCTTAGAAAGACATTTCAAGTACATTCACACACCATCTCTGTGCTGTTTTCCATATGCCATTTGGTGGGGGGGCGGGGGGTATTTTGTGGTTATTTTTAAGAAACTGTACTTGTAACAAAACAAAAAGTAAGCTTTCTCTTTTCCTTTCTGGGTCATGAGCAGGTCTCAACCCTCCAAATTCAATTGTCACTGGAAGTCTTCGTGGAGTTGGAATTGCTATCGGGAGTGGCTGTGAAGGCAGGAAGAACATCAGCAAATATGGTGATACGGTTTGAATGTGTCTCCTAAAGTTCATGTGTTAGAAATTTAATCCCCAAGGCAACAGTGTTGAGATGTGGGAACTTTTGGAGGTGATTGGATTAATGTCATTACTGTGGGAGTGAATTTATTTAAAAATTAAGTTACCCTCTCTTGTGTACTCTCTTGCCATGTGGTGCTTTCTATCAGGTTACTACGCAGCAAGAAGGTCCTCCCCAGATACAGCCCCTGATCTTGGACTTCCCACTGTCCAGAACCATTAGCCAAATACATTTCTTTTCATTATAAGTTATCCACTTTTTTTTTTTTTCTTTTAGACAGGGTCTCTCTGTCACTCGGGCAGGAGGATTGCTTGAGCCTGGGAGGTCGTGTTTGCAGTAAGCTGTGATCACGACAACGCAGCCTTGACCTCCCAGGCTCAAGCAATCCTGCCTTAGTCACCCAAGTAGCTGGGACTACAGGCATGTGCCACCACACCTGGTTAATTTTTGTAGTATTTTTGTGTGTAGAGACAGAGTTTTGCCACATTCCCCAAGCTGGCCTCAAACTCCTGGGCTCAAGTGATCTGCCCACATTAGCCTCCCAAAGTACTGGGATTACAGGCATGAGCCACTGCACCTGGCCCCAGTTTCAGGTATTCTTATAGCAGCACAAAACAGACTAAGACAGACACACAATGTCATAAAAATGAAGGAGAAGAGGGGCTTAAAAAGGAGGAGTTACTCTGCATTTATCCTACAGATAAATTCACTTATATAGGAAACTAGGAAGCTATTCAAAGGGTGATGTAGAGTTAGATGTGCAGATAAGAAACAATCTCCAAGATAGAGGGGAATAAAGCAAGATACAGAAATTGTATACAGCATGCTAACATCCTTGTGTGTGATGTAGACTATTTCTGGGCCTGAACACATCTTCTCTAGAAGGTCACACAAGAACCTAGTTGCAGTGGGTGTCTCTAGGAAGGAGAATCAAGAAGCCTAGCTAGGAGCCATGGGTGAGGGGAGTCTTAATTTCACTTTGTAGCTTTTAATGCTGCTTGAATATTTTATTTTTTCACATTTTTTCAAAGGGGAAAGGATTAGAGCACCTAATAATACAGTGAGGTCAAGAAAGACGAGACAAGCTTATGAAAGGAGGCAGTTTTCAGGTCACTGATGACTCAATGAGAAAAATATCAATAGGATGGTGGGAGCAGAAGCCAGATTGCACCAAACTGAGGAGAGAATAAATTGTCAACAAGTGGAAACAGCAGGAACTGGCAACTCTTTCAAAAGTGTATTTGTATGCAAAGTAAGGTAGGGTAGTAGTCCTAGCAGTAGTAAGAGTAGTAGTAAGCAGGATTCCCAGGTTTGAGGTAGGGGATTTTTAACATGAAAAAGACATAGCAGGTTTATGCACAAAGGAGACAGTCAGAATAGAGTCAGAACGGACAGCTGCTGTTTTTGCCCAGCCATCAGGCATTCATTGTCTTTTCTTCTAGTGACAGTGGCTTTATTTTTCTTAAAGGAGATATTCCTTCTCTTCTTTCAAAATGTATGATTTAGATAAGACATTCCTTCTCTTTTTTCAAAATGTCTGGATTAGATCCAGTTCCCTGGCTAAGAGGGGCAGGTGACCCAGGCCCAACCAATCAGCACATTCCATCCACCTGGTGCAGTAAGCAATTCCCCTAGAGATGGGCATATGACCCAATGTCTTCCAAAAAGATTGAGTCCTAGGCTGCTGGGATTTTATAAAAAGGAAGCCCTTTTTTTAAGGTAGAAGCTGCAGAGATAATGGGACATAAGTTGGGAGTTACTATGTGCCCAAGAAAGCCTTCTGAGAATGAAGAATGAAGTCAACACAGTGGGGAAAGTAATCCTAAGGAATATAGAGAAATGTTTCCCTGCTGGCATTGCTTGGGACCATGATCCATCTACATCTGAATACTAACTATCATTACATTTTGCTTAAAAGTCAGTTTAAATCAGGCTCCTATTTGAAACCACAGGAACATAGAGAAAGAAGTTGTAGACACAGACTAAACAGGAGAGATAAGCAGGAAGGATCGAGAGGGCGGAGTCCAGAGCAGGAGTGAGGGTAAGTCTCACATGAGTTGGGGGAGGGAACACATATTTGCTAAGACAGAGATGGAAGCCGGGCAAGGAGGTCAAGATGACTATGGAGGTCCTGGGAGGTGGTAAGAAGCTGAGGGCTACCAACCTGTGGCACCCGTGGGCCTCAATCTTCCTCATGATTTAGGGCAGGGATCCCCAATCCCTTGACCATGGACCAGTATCAAAATAACAATAAAAATAATAAAGTCCTGTATCCATTAAGTGGAGCACCAGATTATTTTGCCATGGTTCTGTTATATTCCCTGTGTAAGTCACTTGGGCAAATCTCTAGGCCTCTGCCCATCTATAGAATGGAGCAGTTAAATTCCACTTCTAAGGTCATCTTTCAATTATTGACTTCAATTATATGATATTTCAGTAGTTGTTCCCAGACAGAAGCTACCAGTTTCATGCCCTCTCCCAGTCTGTGGCCTTCCCATCTACCATTTCAATTCAAACCGTTGGCTTTTCTGCCAGGGGATATCTCAAAGTCATGTATTTGGTAGGTTCTATGGTTGACTTGCCCCCACAAAGTTCATGTGTTAGAAAATGAATCTCCAATGCAACAGTGTTGAGAGGTGGCACCTCATGAGGATTTAACACCGTTATCTTGGGAGTGGGTTCCAGATAAAAGGGATGAGTTTGGCTCCCTATCTTTCCCCTGCATGTGCACACACATGTATGCATATGCATATATATGCACATATATGCACACACACACACATGCATGCATACTCTCTCTTGCCCTTCACCTTCTGTCATGGGATGACACAGCAAGAAGTCTTTCACCAGATGCAAGCCCCTCACCCTTGGACTTCCCAGCCTCCAGAACTGTAAGAAACAAAATTTCTTTTCTTTATAAATTATCTAGTCTGTGGTATTCAGTTATGGCAACACAACATGGACTAAGACAACAACTGATTTAGGAACTTCACTTGGCTGAGGAACCTGCCAATTCCAACCACTAAAGGGAGCCTCGTTTGATCTGAAGTTTAAATGGATTCTTTATGGGTGTGTAGCTAGGTGGAGAGAGATAAACAGACTCCAAGCTATGTGTCCTAAATGGCTCTTGGCTATTTGTTTGTCAGCATATAAATGTAGGTTGATATTTTTATTAAGATCTCTGCAAACTCCACACACTGGATACCCCAAAAGAACAAGCAGAACTGAGCAGGGAAACCTCTACTCCTTAATGAGCCTGTCTCGACTGCCTCATTTCAATGCTGCCATGCCCTTCTTTCAGAGGTTAGTCAATGCATGCTGTCTTTGTCAGCTTCAAAATCAAAGCCTTAAGGAACAAATAAGATTCGCATCTTTTAAAATCCTGCCAACGAATTATAAAAGGTGTGAACATGCTACTTATTTGTTGCAATATTTTAAAATAAATTTAAATCATTTGAACTGTAAGAATACTCAGTCTTTTTCTATTATGTAATAGACACCATTCGATGGTGTTATCATGACTCTCTCCTGTTACCACAACCACGAACCTTACCGGGGCTCGAAGTGCTTCTCATAATCTTTACAAGGGTCTTGGGACAGTGTACAGTCCAGGGATCAAGTCCTGGCTCCTCCACTTTCTAGTTGCCGGACCTTGGATGAATGCCTTAACTTTTCCAAGCTCTAGTTCCTCATCTGTAACGTGGTGATAACCTTACCTTATAGGGTTGAGAGAATTAAATGAGGCAATGCATGGAAGGCAGTTAAAACAGTGCCCGATGCAGACAAAAACTCAATATCTTTTCTAATATATTTGAACAGTAAAGGTTTTATGAGAATTACTTTAAATCACAATTTTCAAAAAGGAATTGTTCTCTTGAGTATTTGATACTTTGGGGGAGTTAGGTTCTGTACTTAAATAAATCATATTGAGTAAGTGTTAGATCCTTTTCTTAAGCCTTGAATTTGGAGTTTTAACAGCAAACATACAAAGGTTACACTTTCTGGATTAAATTCAGAAATGTCAGCACATCAAACACACACATTCAGACACATACACAGAAGCACTTACTCATACAGTGTAAAGGGCAATTGGGTTTGGAAGAGAATGTCACATGAACAGAATCGCAGCTCATTAAAGCAGTACTTGAAGCTTTTGACCTCAGCTACGTAAACAATGTTTTCAGATGACAGAATTGCCGAGAAACCAAGTCCTGTGAGTATGATTTAGTTTCTGAGGCAGTTCAGCATTTAGACTCTCAGCGGATACGGGCAATGGGATGTGATCAGTTAACCCATGTAGTATTTTGGAAATGATACTAACAGAGCACAGGACAAGGATCTTTGCAAGCTATAAAAGTTTGCTAGGTTTTCAGTCTTTCCTAATGTGCAGACGCCTCAAAATTATGGGTTTTAAGTAAAGGGCAGATAAGAATTGGTAACAAGAGCTGAAATGATTGGAATCAGTCTGTCATACAAGTGGGTTTGGAGTTGGCGAGGCCTGACACAGGCTAGAATGGAAGGAAGGAGGGAATGAGCATTCTAGAGATGTCTAGACAGGACTGGATGGTTGCTCCAATGTAAGGAGCAGAGGAAAGGGGCTCTTAATGTCTACTTCTCGTCAAGTTGTACTCCTCGAGCCCTGCCCAGAGACCATTGACGATCAGATGCATCATATTTTAGAACACTTGACAATCTTGTTGACCATATTTTAGAACAATTGATGATCTCATTGATAATATTTTAAAAGACTACTAGAGCCATGTTTACTACTGGGAAGATCATTGTACACACACTCTAGCGCTTAAGACTCCACAGGTGCCAGGCGCAGTGACTCACGCCTGTAACCCCCAGCACTTTCAGAGGCAGAGGTGGGAGGATCACTTGAGGCCAGGAGTTTGAGACCAGCATGGGCAATTAATTAAAAACAATGAAAACACAAATAAATAAAAAGCAGAAAAGACTCCAAGGTCTCTAATGAAGCCTACTTAGCTTTCTCTTCCTCTTCATCTCACTGCTTCTATGCTGCTACCCAGGTTGTCTTTAGAGGCAGCTGATTCCTTGTGCCCTGGGCTCATCCCCTATTTTCACAGTAAGCCTTACATTAGGTGTTACGGAGCCTTTCAGAGGAAGAGTGACAGGACTTCATTAAGCCAATTCATGACAATACGTGAATGCCATCAAACTCTCCATTAGGCATTTCAATTTGAACATATTACCTAGCATATCTTGTCCTGTGACATTATAGCTCCATGTACTATTACTTCTGCAAAAAAATATGCTCATCCATGCCAAAGACTCAATGCACCTTTTGCTACAAGTCAGCAAAATTCTCAGCTGGATCACCCAGACACAGAGGAACTCCCTGGGTACAGCCCTCAGCCACTGCACCCTTTGCATCGACAGGAGGAAGTCCAACCAAGTGCACAACCATGTCCTCCTGCTCTGTGTCCTGCAAGCCAGCGCTCTGTATCACATAAGCTTTCCTGACAGTCTATTTCATTCATTCATCCTATTGCAACCAGGACCAAACTCCTGGCTACCATGTTTTACACTTGAGGAGCAATCCTGTGGGCAGTCTGCAGGGACTGATGTTCATCGGTGCCTTCATGTCCCCATGAGACAATGACTGAGTACCTACAAGATGCCAGGAACTGGGGAGGACCTGAAGATGCCAGCTTGAGGGTTCTCAAACAGCTCCAACCTGCCCAAGTTCCTATCACCATTTGCCTGGATTATGGCAAGAGTCTTAACCAGTCTCCCTGATATCACCCTTGTCCCTACAGCACTCCGAGTGATCCTTTAAAAACCCAAAGTCAGAACATGTTATTTCTTGGTTCATGAGTTGGAGTAAAAGCCAAAGATCCTTCGGTGTCCTGTGCTTTCCTTTGGCCTCTCTGATCTCACCTCCTTTTCCTTTCTCCCTCAACCCCTCGGCTCAGCCACCTGGATTCCTTGCTCCCCCTTGACCATGCCAGGCAAGCTCCTGCCTCAGGGCCTTTGCTTCTGCTACTACCACCCAAATCACTCTCCCCTCTCACCCAGATATATACATGACTCCCACCTCCCTCATCTTCTTCCTGTGTTTGCTGAAATGTCATTTTCTCCACCTACTCTATTATATGGACATCTCCCTGACCTGGCTCTTCCAATCTCCATCCCTACTTCAGCTTCCTGTATAATGTTTATCAACTTCTGATACATTGTATATTTCACTTGTTTCTATGTTTATTATTTTGCCCACTCTCCCCAGAATATAAGCTCCATGAGGGCAGGGATGTTAATTATTTTTAGTGCTATATTCCCATCACCTAGAACAGTACCTAACCTCATCACCCACTGAATGGATGACTCGATATCTGACAACATCCCCACTAGAGGACAGAACCAGCACATGCTTCTTCCCAAGCCACTGCTCCATCATGCACTCAGAGACAATCTGCCCTTTAGTACCCAAACCACCAGCTTCCTCCCACCACATGCTGACTAGCAACAGCCTGCTGTGTGCCCTGAACAATAACTTCACCAGAACATTCTATACTTAACTGTATACACCCCTTCACTACAATCTTTACTACACAGGATCTACCTACTGCACTGCTACAACAGGTTCTGCCAGTCAACTCACAGGCCTTCTGCACCCTGCAGCACTGAGTTCTAGTCCCTGCTACATAAAGGTGGAGTCCCTGGTCCCACAGCATCCTATCCCCCGGGAGCTTGTGAGAAATGCAGAATCTCAAACCCCACCACAGACTGGCTGAGTAAGAATTTTAACCAGATACCCGGTGACTCATGTGTGCACATTAAAGTTTAAGACGCTCTGCTAGGCTACATCATGGCATCTGTAACACTGGATTGGACTGTGCAAGGTTAGACTGCAGGAAGCTGCAGACCTCTCTACCCAAAGTCCTGTGATTCAATGCACTGCCTCTTCAGATCCTTCGCCAGCACAGTCTCCCAACACGCACTGCAAAACCACATGATGCCATGACAGTTTGCAAAATCAGCAACCAAATTATAGCCCTTTATAAATAGGGTAGTAACTTACACAACAACCAATTTATTTGCCATACCCTGCCGTACATAAAAAAAACCATGCACTCTAATATATGTCCCTAAAGACTCCTTTATGTTCTACAGCACAGTGTATTACAGCATCTTGTTTTATGGCTATTCACTCATTGAGTAAGAATTCTTGAGCATCTATAATGTGCTAGACCCTATGCTAGGCACTGGGATTTGACACGGAGAAAGTCACAATCTTCAAGTAGTCAAAAAGACAGGCATGAGATTGAACACATTATTACAACCTGTGATGAATTTGTTGATGGGACAGGAGCAGATATCTACTCAGGAATCAACAAGAGCCTCCCTGAGCGGGTGATGTTCTGCTGATTTGATGAGGGGGAAAAGGCAAGGCACGGTGGGGATCAGGGGGCCGGGGAGAGGAAAGGTCTTCGGGCATCCCTGGTGCATGGCTCTGCACGGATGAAGCCGGCAAGGGAAGACAAGGCACTGCATGTTTGAGGAACTGAAAGAAGCCCAGGAATGCTGTTCTTGGAGTCAGGAGCTAAAGCTAGGAAGAGAACAGAGATCTAGCATTGGAAGACCCCAAAAGCCATATATGCCAAGGAGCATACTAGACTGGGGCAACAGAGAGCCATTTGGGTGTTTTAAAACAAAAGCAACACACAACCAGGCGAACATTTAAAAAAAAAAAAAAAAAAGGCTCTTGTTCCCTGCAACAATACACCAAATCTACTGTATTTCAATACAGTTTCAGACAATGCTCTGTGAACAGCTCCTTGCCACAATAAAAGATGGCATTGAGAACAAATTTAAAAAACCCATTTAAAGTTATTTTAATGAACCTCCAATAATAGCACCCTTCACTGATGTTTGAATATAATCCTCTGTTATTGTTCCTTGTTTTTTCTCTCACCACACTCTATTTAATAGCATTCATGAATCAGGAAGGCTGACAGATACATGCATGCCTTTTCACATCCCACAAGGCACATGGAACTCTGTACACGCTCACCACAGGCCTTTTGGAAGTGGCAGACAGTTAAGAAGGGGTGAGGAAGGAGAAATATAAAATCCTGGGATTGGGGGGAGGAGGGCTCTGATGCAATGCATTTGCAATATAAAAGGCATACAGGCAGACTGGATCAAATGGGTAGGTGATGTATCTTTTTTTTTTTTTTTCCTGCAACAGGGTCTTGCTCTGTTGCCCAGGCTGGAGTGCAGTAGCATAATCATGGCTCATTGCAGCTTCAACCTCCCAGGATCAAGATCCTCCCACCTCAGCCTCCTGAGTATCTGGGACTACAGGTGGATGCCATCACACCCACTAATGTTCGTATTTTTTGTAGAGATGGGGTTTTGCCATGTTGCCCAGACTGGTCTCAAATTCCTGGACTCAAGCAACTTGCCTGCCTCAGCCTTCCAAAGTGTGGGGATTACAGGCATGAGCCACTGTACCTGGATGATGTATCATTTATTATTACTTCTAACTCAGTCTAAGGAGACTGAAGGCAGCGCCTGCTCCTTTAGAGCTGGTACCAGAACATTTTGAAGTACGTAGTACAGCCTGATCACTGTCCTTTGAAAGTCATTGTTAAACCCACACGGAGGAATTCAAGACACAGGTCAGTGGGAAATCATATCAAATGCAGAACAGTTGAAGGATCCTGTTGATAATGACCAAGTATTGTAATCTTTTTATATTACCAATGATAATAACAGCTACCTTTTCCTGACTGCTTTCTATGAGCCAGGCACAAGGCTAGACCTTTTATATTCATTACTGCTTAGCAGGGCTATTCAAAATATTTAACGGGTCAAAATGGACTCTGGTTGTAAATAACCATTGCTAACAGATGCTGGCTAAACAGCAACCTGACTTTGAACCATCACTACCCTTGAGGCTATAAACCAGCAGTGCATGGGATACATATGGGTGTGGATGTGTTTTATTTGCTCCTGTGTTTAATTTTCAAAAATTTGTTCTGATATATAAAAGAAATCTTGACTTTTTTATTTTTTTTTGAGACAGAGTCTTGCCCTGTCACCCAGGCTAGAGTGCAGTGGCGTGATCTCAGCTCACTGCAACCTTCGCCTCCCAGGTTCAAGCGGTTCTCCACGCACAGGCCACCACACCCGGCTAATTTTTTATACTTTTAGTAGAGATGGAGTTTCACCATGTTGGCCAGGCTGGTCTCGAACTCCTGACCTCAGGTGATCTGCCCGCCTCGGCCTCCCAAAGTGCTGGGATGACAGGCATGAGCCACTGTACCCGGTCAAATTTGTGAGATTTTATATAAACATCTTAATTTTATATACCCTTTCACTAAGCCCTTACTACACAGGGCCTACATAATACACTGACCGTAACAGGATCTGTCAATCAACTCACAGGTCTGCTGCACCCCACAGCACTGAGTTCTATCCCCTGAAAACCATGAAGATGGAGCAGCCCTGTGGAAGCTGCATCCTGCAGGGCAGGCCATCGGGAGGTGAACATCAGCTGAGCCTGTTAGGTAGCTCACCTGCTCTCTGGCTTGCACTGATCTTCAACACTTTCTCTTCTATCTTACCAGCCCTCTTCCCTCATTCATATTACCTGCTTGGCCTCTGTAGGCATCTGAGTCTGTGACCTCTTCTGGAAGCCACCACCCCATGCCCTGACTAGAAGAAGGACCATTGTCTTCCACTTAAAGAGATGATTCTTTTGGCTGGGTGCAGTGGCTCACACCTGTAATCCCAGTACTTTGGAAGGCTGAGACTTTTGGAGGATCACTTGAGCCCAGGAGTTTGAGACTAGCCTGGGCAACATGGCAAGACCACATTTATTTATTTATTTATTTATTTATTTATTTATTTATTTGAGACTGAGTCTCACTCTGTCACCCAGGCTGGAGTGCAGTGGTACAATCTCAGCTCACTGCAACCTCCACTTCCTCGGTTCAAGCGATTCTCCTGCCTCAGCCTCACGAATAGCTGAGATTACAGGCACCACCACCACACCTAGCTAATTTTTGTATTTTTTAGTAGAGATGGGGTTTTACCATGTTAGCCAGGCTGGTCTCGAACCCCTGAGCTCAGGTGATCCACCCACCTTGGCTTCCCAAAGTGCTGAGATTACAGGCATGAGGCACCGCACCTGGCAAGACCCCATTTATTTAAAAATAAAAATAAAAATTAGGCAGTCATAGCGGTATACTCCTGTAGTCCCAGCTACTCAGGAGGCCGAGGTGAGAACATCGCATGAGCCCTGGAGGTTGAGGCTGCAGTAAGCTATGATCGCGCTACTGCACTCCAACCTGGGTAACAGAGGAAGACCCTGTCTTTAAAAAAAGAAAAGAAAAAAGGAGATGATTCTCCATGCTACCTCCCTCTGGTCTCTGCCTAGCTTCCCCGGCTGAGCTCCTAATGCTAAACTCCATAGCAGTGATTCTCAACCTTGAGAGCATATCAAGTCACCTGGAGAGCCTATTAAACACAGAACACTGGGCCCCACCCCTAGAGTTTCTGATTCAGGAGGTCTGGGTTGGAGCCCAAGAACTTCATTCTTAAAGTGCTCATGTAATGTCGATCCCACTGACTGTGACACTGCATACTGATACTGCATACTGATGGACAGCACACTTGACAAACCACGGCACTACAGCTAGAACATGTACTCCAGATGTCCGCTGGGTTCTATGCTGGTGGGGATGGGAGCATGTGCATCTTTCCTCTGGCCAAGTGAGAAAAGGGAGGTTCACATTTCGAGATCTCATAAATAACCCCACAAAAACCATATGAGTTATACACCTCACCTCTGAGTTTCCGGTTTCCTGAACAAATAGCTCCCTCTTCCCTTCAGTATTACCTTTTCATCTTTTTCCAAATGGGCCCATAAAAGCTGTGATGCTGCTCATGACATGTGGGGCCCTCTTCAACCCCAACGTACACACAGATGTTATCTTAAGGAATAGCAGCAGCAGGATTCTGCCCCTCAAAGAGCCTAAATCGAGACGTTAATTAATGTATGACACAGCTAATGAAAACCACGATCAGCTCTCTGTGAGTGCCTCCTCTGTTCCAGGCTTGTACAAAGTGCTTTATGCATCATAACAACCCTCTGATGTCAAAACTGTTATCATCACTGTATTACGGACGATGACACAGTGGATCAGAGAGGGAAAAGGACTGGTCCCAGTTCACCAGCTCTGGAATAACCAAGGGATACTTTGATCCACTGTACTCACTGAGAGTCAGACACGATTAAGAGTATTGTGCTCAATTCTGTGTCTGTATTTTAAGACAGATATGGATGTCATGGAGAACAACAGGCACCTGGAAGTGAGGTCCTATGGAACATGCTTGCAGGAGGGGGTGGGGCAGGATTTAACTGGAAATCACAGGATTCAAGAAGGAATCAGGGCGGGGCTGTGGCTCACGCCTGTAATCCCAGCACTTCCTGGGAGGCTAAGGCGGGTGGATCACCTGAGGTCAGGAGTTCGAGACCAGCCTGGCCAACATGGTGAAACCCAGTCTCTACTAAAAATACAAAAATTGGCCAGGCGTGGTGGCAGGCACCTGTAATCCCAGCTACTCAGGAGGCTGAGGCAGGAGAATTGCTTGAACCCAGGAGGTGGGTTGCAGTGAGCCGAGATTGCACCACTGCACTCCAGCCTAGGTGAAACAGCAGGACTCCATCTCAAAAAAAAAAAAAAAAAAAGAAGAAGAAGAAGGAATTAGAACCTGCATCCTCAAATGTCTGAAGGTTGATCCACACACAGAGAGAGGCTCTAGCGGGAGTTCTGGTAAGGCTGATCTGACGGCAGTGTGTAAGTCGGCAATAATGAGAAGGGCCACAAAGTAGAACTGGCTACCTCTAAGGGCTGCGGCTTCCTGCACCAGGAGGCATCCAGGGAGAAACGGGATGCATGGAGGTTGGTGTAGAGCTGTGATTCTAGCCATTTGGGATGAGGGGAAGGTGCGACACTAGGGAGAGGTGAGCATCACCCGGGAGACTCCTGAACTATGTGTCCTTTGCCCCTGGGCTTCCTAGTGGGCCTCCAATACAGTCAGACTGTCTGAGGCTTGGATCCTCCCTTCATCACAGCTGGCTGAGTGACCCTGAACAGAGCACTTAACCCCTCTGAGCCCGTTTCCTCTTCCGCAACATGGAATGACAGCACCTTCCTTCATAGGCTGTGGTGAGGATTTAATTAGATGCTGCATGAGAAATGCTTAATACGGTGCCTAGCATGTAAGTGCTCAAGAAAGGAATAACAATACTAGTATCAAAATAACTACCATTATTATCTTCTTCATCTTAACACTCAAACCCTTACAACGTTAGGTTTCAATGACGGTGTTTACGTTCAGTCTTCAGCCTCAGTCAGTAGTTTTACGACCCATCATCGAGTCACCAGGTCTGACCTCTATTTAATTTCACAAAGAAATATCCTCCCAGCAGAATCACAGTTTGATTAATTCAGGTGCAAACTCTTCTTTCCTGATGCCGACAAGTACTCCCTGCTGAGTCTTGGGGGATAGAAAACCTTCCTGTGGGTACATGGACTGTGGGAAATGTGAGAGTTTTATTCTTGCATTATAAAAGTTATGTCAAAGCCATCTCCACACCCAAACCCCCCAGGAGGGGGTCTTCAGTTCAAGAGGACGTCAGTCTCTGCTTTACTCTGTTTCGCCTTGGGTGGGAGCTGGCTGCTGAACTGCCATCTTATTTACTGACTCAGACATAGTGTATGTTTCAGAATTAAATTTAAATACTGTTGAGATAAACAACATGACCTTTTCAATGTCAGTATGAAGAGAAAATGACACAGTTGAACCGAGAGAAAGAATGAGGGCAAAATTAGATCCTTTATCATAGTCCAAAAACGGATCTGAACTCTGCTGACCCAAGAACCATTCTCAGAAAGTTGTCAGCGAAGACAGTTACAATAATTGAATCAATGAAACAAAAATTCAATAGGCATCATCGTTTCCACCTTTATAGAGACAGAGCTGGGCCAACGGAAAAGTCCATCTTTGTACCCAGTGATTTTGTGCTTACGTGTGAACACATACACCCACGTTCCAGTAGACACACTGATGTCTACCCCTCAGGGAGCATTTGGAAAACATGGGGAACGGGGAAGAATACCTTGTATGTGAATAGTCGGCAGTCAGAGAGAATGGGCTACTTACAGCTTTTGGCTTATATGGGGGCTGGATCTCTTTGCGTTCAAGTTTCTCCCAATCAATATACCGGAAAAATGCATGCTCTTTGATATCACGTTCGCCTTCAGGTCCACAACCCAAACGTTTGCCCGGGTGTTTGGTCATCAGCTTTGAGAGAAAGAAAAACATTGAATTTGATGAGTTTCAGAAAAGGAAATGTGAGACACTCAGAAATTATTACTCCAAGGCATTAGGAAAGAAAGTACAAATGAAGAATCTCAACTCATTTTTCTTCTTTGCTTTTTATGGCAGCAAAAAATCCCAACCACGACTTTGTAGGAGAGGACCTGATAACAGGACCTGCTGCCGATCATCTCTTACGGTTAATCAAAACGAAGCCTGAATGTGACCCTGAACTTCAAGTTAGAAATGCTGCATGAGGGCCAGGCACAGTGGCTCACGCCTGTAATCCCAGCACTTTGGGAGGCCTAGGCAGGCAAATCACAAGGTCAAGAGATCGAGACCATCCTGGGCAACATGATCAAACCCCGTCTCTTCTAAAAATACAAAAATTAGCTGGGTATGGTGGCACACACCTGTAGTCCCGGCTACTCGGGAGGCTGAGGCAGGAGAATCCTCGAACCCAGGAAGCGGAGGTTGCAGTGAGCTGAGATTGCACCACTGCACTCCACAGTCTGGCGACAGAGAGAGACTCCGTCTCAAAAAGAAAAAAAAAAAAAAAAGAAAGAAAGAAAGAAAAGAAAACAAAAGAAAAAAAGAAATGCCACATGATCCATTTTGGTTTAAGAATAAGTTTTGTGCAATTACCAGTGCATTTAATTAGGGCAGTTTCAATATCTTCAAACTTCCCTCCTCCCACAACAAGAAAACTGGAGTTTGACAAAAGCAAAGGCTACATTCATTCAGACACCATTTGCATTTCTCGGTAAAGCACTTGCAAAAATGACAAAACAGAAGAAAAAGTATTAGTTAAAGGGGCCCAAGTTTCAAGTAATTACTTTCTGAAAGCTCATTAAATAGTCAAAACCTAGCCCAGCTCATTTCCGTTGTATCATACATTACACACAACGCCGCTGAGGTTTCTTTGGTGTTCCGTTTAAATTACTTAATTATCAAAACCCTCCATCTTTGGGTCTCTGAGTGCTAAATAACAAGATGAATAGATGCTCCAAGATGAAACCAGACAGGCTTCCTCTTGTAAATGAGTCCAAAGCAGCATGAAAATATCTCTGATCTCAAGACTTGAGCAAATGCACAAAGGGTAAAGACGGAAGAGTTGGTGATTAATTAAAAAAAGAAAGAAAGAAAGAAACATACAAGTGCAAAAGCTTTCCAGAGTTGACATCACACTGAGCAGCCCATGATGGCAGAATCTTCTGCCCAGGACTTGCGGATGATGGGGAAAGGATGAACCCAGAAATTCATTCCTACACTGCTGGACCGTCACTCAGCCTGTTGCCCCCTTACAAGACAATTTGTGGTCACACACACAAGCATGTACTTCTCATATAAACCATATCCTCCAGGGTGGGGAAATTCACTGAGCACTGACATTCTAAGCTAGCTACCTTTTTATTTACATGCACGATCTTCCCTGATCATTGTAATAACCCAACGAGGTGAGTATACTGTTTTTCCCATTTGAATAAAAAGGCAATGCACACTCAGAGAAGTTGAGGAACAGCAAGGACTCAAGAGATAGGAAGTGTCAGTCAGTAAGAGCTGGGTGCAGACTCCACCTCTGCTTAGCTCTAAAACTTGGGCTATTAAGAAAAATGGGAGCGCATTTCAGACGTGGTTTTCTCAGGAATTTTTGTGGCCTGGCTTTGTCAGGAGAGGTTTATGGAGGGTGAGGAAATTGAGTCAAGCCTTGACATTTGTGTAAGATTAGGAAGTGAGGAATGAAAGGGCAGGGAGGTTTTGGTTCACACTGATAATAATAATAATATCAATAATGGCTTCTGTGTACTGAGTGTGACGCCATCATAAGCATTCAGGCTCCGTGCTAAAGGCTTCCCAGCCGTTACCCATTACTCTTTAACCTTTGCAACAATACTCTGAGGCCTCAGCAACTGTTATCCCCCATTTTCTAGGTAAAGGATGTAGGGGCAGAGAAGTAAAGTCATCTGTCTAAGGTCAAACAGCTAAGGAGCAGGGCAAGGCTTTGAACAGCTCTGCCTGGCTCAGGACTCTTATAGCTTTATGTTCACTGAACAGTCTCAGCTGTTCAGTGTCTGCTGGTTTTCACCCTAAGGTACGGCCTATTTGGGCTTCTGTTTGCTTCAAGTCTGTTCAAAGTGGGCATAGCCCTCTGAGTAAGGTTTTACTGATTTTGGGGGGAGGGGAGGTAGAAAATCGGGCCTTTGAGGGGATGGACATATAAAGGACACTGCTTCAATTAAACAGGAGACTGTTTTCAAAAGCGCAACTGAATTTCTGTCTAAGCAGGAGGATGCCAAGCAAAGAAAAGGCACTGCAGAAACATTCAGCATTAATTCGGAGTCTCTGCCCAGTTCCCGCACTCTTGCTCTAATGTGCCCGAAGCCATGTAGACAGCTGGATTTAATCACTGTTCCAATCTCTGATCACCTCCCAGACGCATCCCCTGGGGCTCGCTGTTCTGGAGGAAGCATTTGGCTGTTCGCTTGAGCGTCCCTCGTTTCTGGAGTACCCTCCTTGAAGGAAGAGCCCGCATTGGACTCAGCCCACTCAATTAATAATGGTCCCCAAACTGAACAGTAAGAGAGTCACCCCAGTTAATCATGAAGGTTATGGGTCCTGAATTAATAGAAAACGGCTCTACCAGGGAAACTGCTAATTGGAGCTGAAGCTGAAGACAACTGACCTGGAAAATCCTCTCTCCTCCATGACCCACTTAGAACCCCCAGCTGTCCAGGCAGGGCGGGCATGTGAAGGGGGAGGACTTTGTGCATGTACTGAACACCTACTATGTGCCCACATCATGCAAGGAGCTTTCTCTTACGTTATCTCATTTAATGCTCTCAAAAACTCTTTTCAGTGAGTACTACTATTTCATTTTTTAAAATAAACAGAAGCACAGAGATGTGAAGGAAGTGGCTTAAGATCTTGCACCTAGGCTGGGTGCAGTGGCCCATGCCTGTAATCCCAGCACTTTGGGAGGCAGAGGCAGCAGGATCACTTGAGCCTGGGAGATCAAGGCTGCAGTGAGCCATGATCATGCCACGGCACCCCAGCCTGGGTGACAGAGCGAGATGTTGTAAAAAAAAAAAAAAAAAAAAAAGATCCTGCACCTAGAAAATGGAAAGGTCAAGATTTGCAAAGGGTCTCTTGCTCTCCAAAATCCCCTACTTTAAAAGTTGCAATTCCAGGGGATGCAAACTCAAATGCCAAGAGGAACCAGGCAGATAACACAAAATAGTGTCAGCACTAGTAACAGAAATAAGAACTTCCAAGGGGTTTGGAGCAGAGTGCCAGCCTCTACTCGAAGCGATTTACAGTATTCAGCTGTTTAATCATCAAAGAACCCTGTGTGGACTGCTATTATTATTCCCAATCTGCAGACGCCGTCAAACAACTTCCCCATGGTCCTAGGGCAATTAATGCCTGAACCAGGATTTGAACTTGGATAGAATTGGCCAGATGAGAATTTCTGTGAATTACAGAGGGCAAGCCCCAACTACAGAGGGCAGTGGTTTCCAATCTAGCTGACTGGTGCTTTGTAAGAATGACAAGCCAATGTGGCAAGATCTGATTTTTCAAGAGAAACCTGAAAGCTGAACGTTTATGAGAACTCTCCTGATCCTTATATGCTGGTAATTATTAAACAAATTAAAAGCTCCAGGTATCACCTTCTGTCTACCCCTCCCACCCTTCAATACCATGTCTATAGGGGCCTGTACAGGCCTTCGTGTGTGCCTTCTTTTTCTTTATGGGCTTTGCTTAGGTTCCTAACGCACCTCTGCGACTCCCCTCTCTATTCTTCATTTTCTCTCTGCCTGCCTCACACCCTCAAAGAAAATATTTTCAAGCAATTCACTTTAGATGTTCGGGATTGAGACTAATTCACAGGTGGTTTCCCCAGGGATACGTGCATCTTAGCCTATGTAGCTGAGGTGCAAACCTTAGGTGATTCACTGAGAGTGGGAATTTAGGCAGTGTGACAAGGCGCTTTTAGGCTGAGAGGCTGGCCCAGCTATTCCAAACTGGGCCAAGCCTCAGATTGGCCTGCCTGAGTTTCCCAGCTTTCCTTCACCCAAACCAGTGCATTCAGCATCTGGCTGGGGTCAGGAAGAGCAAAGTAGGGCATGAAAGGTCTGTAAGCATCCCACAGATCTAGGACTGGCAGCCCTGGTTAATTCAGACACACAGGTGGGAACCCGCTGATTAAGGCATGGCCATGTTGTAACCTGTACCACTGGGTGGTGGGAGAGCAAATTCTTTATTAGTATATTACGCTTGGAACATATTTTCTGGGCATCTAATTCGATTGCTTTCAGGCTTCCATCAGAGTTGAAAAATCACTTCATTTGGACAGTATGTTTAAAGGCAGTGGTGTGCAAGCCAAATGGAGACTTTTCCAAAATACTCATACCCAGACTTAATCTCTGGGGTGAGGCAGAAGCATGTGCATTCTGGTAAGGCACTTCGGGTTATCCTGATGGCTCCAAAAGTGACTGTCACTGATCCTTAGGATCTCACACAAGTCACTGTGAGTACGCCTTGGTCCAACACAAGACACAAAACAAACAATCCTTCCCCATAAACACACGTCCTGCTTTCTTCGCAGGTGCCCTGTGCATAAACTGTAGATGTACAAGCGTGCATTCCCTTTTAGCCATTTGTGTGCATGTTGGGGGAGAGGGGACAGTGGGATTTTGAATTTCAGTCTGCTTATCTAGAGAATTCCTTAACCTCAACACTGCCTGGTATTTTTAGAACAAAAGTTGCACGCTCTTGGTATTAACTAAACACATACAGCAGAGCAGGGCAAGATAGCCTGAGTTGTGCCAAAGACCTCTTGTGCCCTTTCCCATGACTTCTAGCTCTTTGACAAAATCTCTGTGCTTTCTACCTCATTCACTCAATAAGCATTCCCCTGTGCTGGTTCAGAGACTACAGCCCAGCCAGCAGCAAGATGCAGCTGCAGGCAGCTCTCTGTGGCACTTCTGTGCAAATCAGAAAAAAACTTCTCTCTCCTCTGGGAAGCAGCAGCTCCATGCCAGGGTTCTCATATTGCCAAATGGAGTGAAGGGTGGAGTTCAGGCTCTGTTCCCCCACGGTGGGGTGTCCTTGGGCAAGGTACATCCCACATGCCTGTATGTGGTGGTCCTGGCCACAGCTTTAAGAGACGTACTTACCCCTTTGCAGATGGCCACAGCTTCCTTGGACATAGACTTGGGATAGGCTACGTTGTGTTCCATGATGGACTGGAAGAGTTCATCTTCATCTTCCCCTTCAAAGGGTGCCTGTATGACAGGGGAGGGTGGGAGGAGAAGAATCCCTGCTTGAACCTTCCCCGTAGCCCCCCTCAACCGGCAGACTCTCCTCCCTGGGGCCTACAGTGAAGCCACACATCCAGGCTTTCAAATGACCACAGACTTGTATGACCCCAAGGCTGGGAAAGTCATAGAGGTTCCAATTTATGAGCTGTTACCAAACATGCATTCTCCTAAAGAAACCATGTGGATGGGGGTAGGGAGGACTTCTCTTATCGATCACTTAAAATTCAATTACCTGCCCAGCCAACATTTCATACAGCAGGACTCCGAATGCCCACCAATCCACGGACTTCCCATAGGGCTGATAAGCAATTATCTAGAAAACAGAAGGCATCCTATCAGGGAGGTTTGCAGTTCATGTATCTTCTGGAGACAGATTCCACTCTTCTTTTACGAGAAGGCCAGTGCCCACCTGAGCTATTTCTTTACATTAACTACTCAGGGAATGATAGACATGCTTTGCAGAGGTACCTGCAGCTGGGCAAACACCTGTGGCTGTCACATTGCCTTTTCGAAGCACTAAGCACGGTGTATTACTATTATCATTATTTTCAAAACAGTGAGCATGGAATTTTTAAAAGAAAAACTGTCTTTACTCTTCATTGTAAAAGTTATAACATTTACACAATAATGTAAATATACTTAACACTACTAAACTGTACACTTAGAAATGGTTAAAATAGTAAACTTTATGTTGCATGTTTTTAAAACATAATTACAAATAAAAACGTTTAAGGGGTAATATTTGTTACTATTTTACTATTTCTTTATAAAAGATAGCTAAGCTGAGATGGTAACATGAAAATCACCCATAATCCTTTATTAAGAGAAAAATTATGACAATATTTGGTCTACTTCATTCCATACTCTTTCCTCTGAATACATATTAAACTCTGTGTGTATGTGTGTGCTTTACATAAACACTTTGGTATGTGGACCATTTTTTTTCTGATTTCTTTTCTTTCTTTTTTTTTTTTTTTTTGATAGTGTCTCTTTTTGTCACCTAGGCTGGAGTGCAGTGGCAAGATCATAGCTCATAGCTCACAGCCTTGGCCTCCTGGGCTCAAGCAATCCCTGCACCTCAGCCTCCTGTGTAGTTGGGACTACAGGCGCTCACCACCATGCTAATTATTTAATTTTTTGTAGGGACGGGGTCTCTCTATATTGCCCAGACTGATCTCAAACTCAAGCAATCCTCCCACTTTGGCCTCCCAAAGCGCTGGGATTATGGGCAGCAGATCTTTAATAAAGCCAGTTATTCACTTAAATTTTCCTTGCTAATTTAATATTTGTATATGAACATAATCAGTTTTTATCTCTGCATAGCATTCCATTGAATGGATACACCAAAGTCTATCTTATAAATTTCCAATTGATTAGGTTTCTTCCTATGCTGTAACATACATTCTTGCAATTGGACATTTTGACATCTGTCCAAGTATTTCCTTAAGATAAACTCCTAGACGTAGAATTGGTGGATCATGTGGTATGTGCGGTTGTGAAGTTTTTAAGTCATATTCCCAAACTGCCAGAACATGGAAAAGTCTAGAAGAGCCATGTGATGGTCCATCTTTCAGTATGTAGGGATGTAAAACTAACCATGTCAGAGATTAAGAGGTAATACAGCAAAGGCTAAAGGCTGAGGTCTGAGGGTTAGGCAGTCTGACTTTGAATCCTGACTGCTGTCTATCAGTAGGCTGTCTGATCATGGGAGAAGTTACTTAACTTCTATAATATCTATATCACGGAGTTACATGAGATACTAGGTGGCTTTCACATATTATGCTCTCAAAATGTTAACTAATCCTAGAATGTTTTATAATTCAGTTATTGCTTGTTTAACTCAAAAAGGGTATTTGAGCAAACTTGGCTATAAAGTGAATGTCCGTTTCTTGATCTCTATCTCTCACTTTGATTTCTATTCCAAAATCAGAAACGCAGAGATGTTGATTATAGGATATGAAATTTCAGTTAAGTAGGAGGAATAAATTCAAGAGATCTATCGTATAACACAGTAACTATAGTTAATAACTATCTATTGTATTCTTGAAAATTGCTAAGAGGGATTTTTAAGTGTTCTTACCACACAAAAAAAATAAGTATGTGAGATAATAAATATGTTAATTAACTCAACTTAGCCATTCCACAATGTATATGCATTTCAGAACAACATGTTGCACATGATAAATGTATACAGTTTTACTTGTCAATTATGAATGAATGAAATGCGTTCTGAGAAGTAACCCGCAAGACAAGGAAGGGAAAGCATTCCAGGAGAACACTTCTCATTGAAAGTGTTTTCACACTTTTAAAGTACTTCAAGTCTTATTTGATCCTCATGACAACCCAACAAGTTAATCTTTTTACAAAGGAAACTAGAGCCTGGGATGTGAGACCAGTTGCCAGAGGTGATGTGGTTAGTTCATGACAAAGCCTGGCCTGCAGCTTATCCCTCCCATCTGCGGGCTGGAGGGGAGGCGACTTCATCAGCAACACAGTTCAGGGTTTCTTGTGTTTGTCTGGATCACCACCAGTGAGGAATTTCTGAGAACCCCAGATCCTGGGCCTCACCCTGCAGAGATTCTAATGGGATGGCATTTGGGCAGCCCACATTGTTTTCTGTTTGTTTGTCTGTGGGTTTTTTTTTTTTTTTCTTTTTTTGAGACAAGGTCTCGCTCTGTTTCCCAGGCTGAGGTGCAGTGGCATGATCACTGCTTACTGCAGCCTCCACCTGCTGGGCTCAAGCGATCCTCCCACCTTAGCCTCCTGAGTAGTCAGGACAGCAGGTGTAAGCTAGTGCGTTGGGCGAATTTTTATTTATTTATTTTTGCAGAGATTAGGGTCTCACTATGTTGTCCAGTCTGGTTTCAAACTCCTACCCTCAAGTGATCTTCTTGCCTCTGCCTCCCAAAGTGCTGAGATTACAGGGGTGAGCCACCATGCCCCAGCTGCATCCTACATTGTAAAAGCTCCTTCATGACTCTAAACTGCAGTTAGAGTTGAGAACCAGAGATTATGGAACCCATGGCCTATCAGGAAGTTGTGTTATAGATTGTGTCATATCTAATTAATTAACAAAATAATAGACCAAAGTATATCACATTGGGAGAACTTCATTGGGTCTGAATAAAGCCTTATTATTTTTGAATTACTTTATTACTCAAGTAATATACAAATATATTTACCTTGTAAAAAAAACATCAGCAGTATACAGAAGTAGCTAAATTTCTCTTTACAATTCCCTTATCTTCAGAGGTAACCAGTGTTATAAAATCAGTCTGAAATCTTCCAGATTTTTGTATGCTTTTACTAATTGAAAACAGAGCAGTGTTCTGTGTATTTCTGTTTTATCCATAAATAGTATCACATTGTTGTCATTCCCCTTCCTTCCTTCCTTCCTTCCTTCCTTCCTTCCTTCCTTCCTTCCTTCCTTCCTTCCTT